>NC_057715.1:82802695-82872339 GCF_004010195.1 Chiloscyllium plagiosum | reverse complement strand
GATTCTCCTATTCCCTGGATGCTGCCTGACCTGCTGCGCTTTTCCAGCAACACATTTCCAGGTTTGGGAATATCTGCTCTGAGATGGAGAAGAACGTTCAGCGGAAAGGAGAAAATCCAGTGGTCATGGTCACTGTCAGGACCAATAACATAGGGAGAACAGGCAAGTGGTTCTGGTGAAGGGGTATGAGAAGTTAGGCACTAACTAGAAAGCAGGTCTTCAAGGGTAATGATTTCTGGATTAGTGCCTGGATTCTTAAGATGGAGGTAGGTGGATTCTTGTTATGCAAAGAAATCAGAAGTCATCATGAATAGAAGGGAATGAGGAAATTGAAACAAACAGATCAATGAAAGTCTTATTAAATGGCAGAGTGGCCTCAAAGGATTAAGTGGCTTACTTCCGCCTCTAATTTGAATGATAGTAAAGACCATGTCAGTACATTACTTTACGCAATGAGTACCATTGCTAATGAAATGTTGAGCAATGCAGGGAGTGATGAAACAACAGCGCTTTTGAACAACTAATACAGTAACTTGACTCATATTTCAGGGATCATCAGAACTTAATTATCGAACATCCAAATATAGCAAAGACTAAGTATAAGTGAAAACATAGATTTTGCTTTCAATTACCTTTACATGCTGGTAGAGAAATGTACTTACGTGAGTTTAAAAAAACAAAGTGACTGTGACTTGATCATTATCAGAATTATTGGACCTCTTGCAGGTTAGGACAATTTAAAAGTAGAGAAAATGATTCAAATTATGAGACAAGCTGAACTTAGAAAAACAGAATCAGATATTTGTGTGTGGAGAAGATGAAGGTCTGTGAAGGACACCACATGAGACAATTCAAATTTCTAGGTCACAAAGGTGAAAGGCCACAAAAGCACCAAAACAGAGAAATGTGAGGAATGTCAACTTTTCCTTTTGTGGAGAAATAAGCGACTGTAAAGCAGCTGTCATTTTGACAACCAGCAAAGGATGAAATTAAATTCCTAAAGCAACACCACACAAAGGAGGTATCGAATTAATTACTTGGGATAGAATGGACAAGTTGGAGACAAGAGTCTGTTTCCATGCTGTATGACTCTATGGTTGTATAATAAGTAAGACATGGAAAAAGATGTGTTGTTTAGGAAGGACTGTATAAGCACAGATGTATAAAGACAAAATCATGTTTAACTAACTTGCTGGAGGTTTTTTGACGAGGTAAAAGAAAGGGTTGATCAGGTAAAGCTACTGATGTGGTGCACACGTAGATTATGTTGGTCTGCATCCTAGTTAAGGGAGTGGGCAAATATCTGGCATATGAAATATATCACAGAAAGAGGTGAAGTTGTTTATTTTGGCACGAAGAATAAAAAAGCAGAGCATTACTTAAATGAAGAACGATTGCAGAATTTTGAGTTGTAGAGGGATCTAGGTGTTTAATAATGCATATGTGCATGTATAGCATGCATTTACCCTGTCCAATTCTTTTAGAATTTAGTTTTCTAATGAGATCCCTCTCCCTTATTCTTCTAACTTTCAGTGAACACAGTCTTAGCCAATCCAGACTCTCTTCATTCATCAGTCCTGCCATCCCATGAATCAGTCTGATAAAATGTTTTTGCGTTCCCTCCATAGCCAAAACATCCTGACTCAGATCAGAACTGGACACAGTATTCGAGCATGGTATTATCAAGGCCCTATACAATTGCAACGAGTCAACCCTGTTCCTGTACTCAAATCCTCTTACTACAAATGTTAACATACCATTTGACTTTGTCACCTTTGCTGCACCTATACGCATACTTTCAGTGACCAGTGTACAAGGTCACACAGGTCTTCATGCATCCCTTTCCTAATCTATTGCCATTCAAATAATAATCTGCCTTCCTGTTTTTGCTACCAAAGTGAACAACCTCACATTTATCCACATTATACTTCATCTGCCATGCATTTGCCCATTCTCTCAATTTGTTCGGAGCATTCTATTTTCGAAACTGGATGCTCAAAGTACATTTTGGCAATTAGCCCTGATGAAGAATCTGGATTCCTGACCACATCCACAGCACCCTACAGATGCTATTGTTTCAATAGGTTACTCTTTGGAACCGCTTCTAGAAAGTTTTCGCAAAATCACATCCAAGACAAAGCATGGCAGACAGGATACCAGATAAAATGGTGTGAGGAGTGGAGAAAAAAGTCTGACAGTGGCACTGGTAAAAAATGTAAATTTCTAATCTCACACACTGGAAGCAGGAAATATAAATACAGGAAGGGCATGCAATACGTAGCATACAAGGCTACTTAATAAGATAAAAGACCACTTCTGTTTGGTGTACTATATTAGCATGGATAGAGGATTAGTTAACTATTAGAAGACTGAGTAGAATAAAGGTGATATTTTCAGGATAGCAACCTGTAACTAATAGAGTGCCAACGGAATCACTGCCAGATCACAATTATTTCCAATGTACACTAATGACTTGGAAGAAGAAAGTGAATGTAGTATAGCCAGGTTTGTGGATGACACAAGAATAGATGGAAAGGCAAAGAGGTGAGGATAACTTAAAGAGTCAGCAGGGGGTTATAGAGGTTAAGTGGCTGTGCAGAAACTCATAATATAATATTGGAAAATGTGAGATTATGTACTTTAGCCTGAAGAATAGAGGAACTGAATGTTATCTAAATGGGGAAAGCTGCAGTGCTGAGGGATTTGGGTATGCCACTACATCAAGTAGGCCAAGTATATCAAGTGACAGTAGGGGAATAGTGATCATTATATGATAATATTTATAATGATGATGGAAAATGACATTAGTCAATCCAGAGTAGGAATAATCTGCTAACACACAGTTGACTTCAATAGGTCCAGAGTAGAGCTGAGCCAGACACAGTGGAAATAAAGGTTAGAGGGAAAATAGTGACTGAACATCAGGCTACATTCAAAGAGGAAATGTTCAGGCACAATTAAGGTATATTACTGCAAATGAGAAAGGTAGGATAAACAAATACTGTATAGAGCTCTCAGGAAGACAAAGCAGTTACAAATTAAGTTAAAGAAGAAAAAAATGTGCTTATGAAGGGTGTCTGACAGCAAACACAATTGAAAACCAAGCTGAACAAAGAAGAGAAAGGAGATGACAAAGAAAATAAAGAAAGCAAAGAGCAATTATGAAAACAGACTGGCAGCTAACACAGAAGGAAATCCCAAAGTCTTTTATTGATAAGGAGGCGGCATTGGATACGTTGTCAGCACATAAAATTGACAGCACATAAAATGAGATTTACAGTAATTGATGATAATTTCATGGTCAGTGCTACTGGAACTAGTTGGAAGTTCAAGAATTTTTAACTGAATTCAAATTTCACCAGTTGGGGTAGGATGTGAACCTACATCCCTAGAATATTAGGCACAGCCTGTGCATTACGAGTCCAGTGACATTCCCACTACACCACTTAGTCTATGCCACTAGATCACAATTGAGACTACATCATCAATTGAGACAGAACAGTGTACATCACAATCGAGAAAGGCAATGACAGCACTAAGGGATTGTGAATTAGTTTTAGATTAAGAAAGAGAAAAAGATTGGTTAAAACTAATGTAAGTCCCTCGGAGTCAGAAACGGGAAATTTATAATGAGAACAAAGAAATGGCTGACAAACATAATTCATACTTTGCTTCTGGCTTCACAAAGGAGGACACAAATAATGATGGGGAAACACAGAGTTTAGTGAGAAGGAGGAACTGAAACAAATCTGTATTAGTAGATAAATAATGTTGGGGAAAGTGATGGGATTGAAGGTATAAATCCCCAGGGGCTGATAATCTACATCCCAGAGTATTTAAGGATGTGGCCCGAGAAATAGTGGATGTATTGGTGGTCATCTTCCAAGACATTAGACTTTCGAACAGTTCCTATATATATAACCTCACTATTTAAAAAAAAAGGGAAATAGAGAGAAAAAAGGGAATAAGAGACCAGTGAATCTGATGTTGGTAGTGGGAAGATGCTAGTCTCCATTTTCAAGGATTTTACAGCAGAGCATTTAGAATAAGAAGAAGAATCAGATACAATCAATATGGATGCACAAAAGGGAAATCATGCTTGATAAATCAACAGGAATTCTTTGAGGATGTAACTGGTAGAGTTGATCGGGGGAGTGAGTGGATGTGGTTTATTTAGACTTTCAGAAGGCTTTTGACAAGGTCCCACATAACAAATTAATGTGTAAACTAAATTAAAGTGCATTGGATTTGGGTAGTGTATTGAGATAGATGGAAAATTGATTAGCAGCCAGAAAACAAAGAATATGCAAAAATAGACCTCTTTCTGAATGGTAGGCAGTGGTTAGTGAGGCATTGCAAGGATTGCAATTGGAACCCCAGCTGTTCAGATTATATAGGTGAAGGAACCAAATGTAATATCTCAAAATTTGCAGATGACACAAAGCTGGGTGGAAAGGTGAGCTGTGAGGAGGACACAGAGATGGCATAGTATGATTTGGACAGTCTGAGTGAGGGGGCAAATGCATGGCACATACAGTATAATGTGGATAAATGTGAGGTTACTCAATTTAGTAGTACAACTAGCAAGTCAGATTATTACTTGCATAGCTATAAATTGAGAGACTGGAAAGTTCAACAAGACCTGGGTCTCCTTGTGGGCAAGTTGCTGAAAATAAGTATGCAGATGCAGCAGGCAGTAAAGAAGGCACTTCATAGTTAGACAACATCCGTAAAGGAGCAAGGATGTCTTGCTGCAATTGTACAGGGCACTGGTGTCACCACATCTGGAATATTGTGTCAGTTTTGGTCTCCTTATCTGAGAAAGAATGTTCTTGCTATGGAAGGAGCGCAGCAAAGGTTTGCCAAATTGATAACAGGGATGGCAGGATTGATGTGTCAGGAGAGATTACATTGGTTAGAACTGTATTCACTGGAGTTTAGAAAAATGAGGGGGGGATCTCACAGAAATCTGTAAAATTCTAAACAGGACTAGACAGGTTCGATGCAGGAAGGTGTTCCCAAAGCTGGGGAAATCCAGAATTAAGAGTCATAATTTAATTACAAGGATAAACCTATTAGGACTAAGATGAGGATAATGGGTTAACTTGTTCAAAGGTTGAGGCCAAAGTGTCATAGTGTTTTCTAGAAGAAGGTAGATACAATTCTTGAGGTTAATAGAATAATGGGATATTTCTTTATCGATGATCAGTCATGATCATAATGATTGGAGGAGGCGGCTCATGCTATTGATGTTCCAAAATTGAAACTGACCATAAACTATTGGTCACACTTCTGATCATGAAAGAAATCACTAATATACTGCTCAGAATCCAATTTTTCAGATTAAAACTCATGTGGTATAATACCATTACCTGTACTAAAAATAAGGGGTTATCCATCGAGAACACTGAAATGTTCATGTTAACATCCTTAATCACAGCACTTAGCAGCTACCAAAAGGAAGATACAACAGTTAAGACAAGCCCAAAAATGGGATGAAGATGGTTTTCAAATCCAAAGATATTGTCAAGAAGGATAGCCAAACTATATCGCAAACAATCTTGAAAATATGCCACTATTTTGAACACTGCAAGCATTTCACTGTTGAGATGATTTACTATTTTTCAATAGGAGTATAGTCACGCTAAGAGCCCTTCAGCTTGATATACTTCAAAGAATTCACCAAGGCCAATTAGGAAGTGCAAAGTGAATGTGAAGCCACAGCAATTAGTCTGGTGGTCAGGCATTATTCACTCTATGGATGAAATGATGTCTAATTATACTTGTGCCGTAAATAGCCAAGCATAAAAGAAACCACAATTGCCTTCTTCTTTTTCATCAAGGTCATGGGAGTGTCTGAAAATAAATTTATTCAACTTTAAGGGAAATATTTTTATTATAACTATTGAATATTACTGAAGTGGATTGAAGTGAACCATTTGCATAACATTATAGCAGAAGCAGTCATTCAATTCCTCAAGAGAATTCATTTCTCACATAGGATTCTGGACATTTTGTTTGTTATTTTGTGGTTTAAGTAAAAGATTTAGACTTGAAAGTAGGAGAGTTGATCAGTAAGTTTGCTGAGGATACAAAAATTGGTGGTTTGGTAAATAGTGAGGAGGATAGCCTTAGACTACAAGAGGATATAAACAATCTGGTCAGATGAGCTATTCAGTGGCAAGTGGAATTCAATCCACTTAAATGAGAGATAATGCATTTGGGCAGGACAACCAAGGCAAGGGAATACATGACGAACGGTACGACCCTGGGAAGCACCAAGGGTCAGAAGGATCCTCGTGTGCATGTACATCAGCCCCTTAAGATATCAGGACAAGTGGATAAAGTAGTTAAGGCATGTGATATGCTTGCCTTTATCTGTCGATGCATACTGTTTAAGATCATGGAGGGTGATGCTGAAATTGTATGAAATATTGGTTAAGCTACAGCAAGAGTATCGTGTGCAATTCTTGATTCAACAATATGGGAGCGGGTGCAGAGGAGATTCACTGGATTGTTGCCTAGGCTGGAGAGTTTCAGTTATGAAGCGGCATTGGACAGACTGAGGTGGTTTTCCTTACAGCAGAAGGGGTTGAAAGTGGACATGATTGGGATGTTTAAAAGTGTAAGAGGTACAGATAGAATAGACAGGAAGACATTGAGAAAAGGATTAATGACCGGACAAAGATTTTAAAGTAAGGGGCAGAAGGTTTAGAGGGGATGTGAGGAAAAAATCTTTTTTTCACCTCGAGGGCGGTGGGAATCTGGAACTCAAAAGGTGGTAGAGGCAAATACCCTAATAACATTTAAGAAGTGTTTAGATATACACTTGCAATGCCAAGGCATACAGTGCCATGGATCAAGTACCAGAAAATGGGATTAGAATAGTTGGGTGATTGTTTTTTACCGGTGTGGATGCAATTGGCCAAAGGGCCTTTTTCTTTGTTGTAGATTCTATAACTCTATGATATTGAAGTGTCTGTTACCAGACACAATTTGCAAAGGAGAAATTCCAAGATTTTGCAAACAAATATGACTTTGGTCAGGCTACCAGCTCATTTTGCTGTCCTCAAGCAAATGAACAGGCTGAGAAAGGGTCACAAGCAATTGAAGCTTTATTGAGGAAATATGAAGGCCTTGATTTCACTCGAGTTCTTGATCTTCACCCATATAGCACTGTTAGAATTAGTGATGGATTGGAGATTGAGGGCACAGGTTCCATCTGTCTCACACATACTAAAACGTAACATTACAGAAAATAGCCACAAGATGATAAAGAACAGCAGAGACAATCAGGTTTGGGATCTCAGCTGCACGCACAGAACACATAATGTGGAAACCTGGACATTCACATTGATAAATGTATCCTCAAACTCTTAAAGTTCATAATTGGAGTGATTGGTTAAGACACCACAGAGTGAACCCTGTGAAGTCTGATACTTTGCGAGGTCTGATACTTTGCGAGGTATGTGTGCATGTGTGTGGTAGAATAGTGAGCTAACAAGAGAAGTATTCATGATGATGATGTAACTTTGATGTCAGAGTCACAAGATTAGTTGCAATTATTTGGGTAGAAGCAGAACTCTAATCTCATTTGAAGATCCTACATATATCTTTAGCTGTAAATAAAGGGTTCTTACAAAAGAAAACATTGAATCTGGCGGCACACTTTTCATATCTGTAAAACCCTCCACACACTGTTCATACCGCAAAATGCTAAACAGTAGTCTCAGTTGGAATTTTATAAATTTCCTTTTGTAAATTCACCAGGCATGAATAAAATTTATCATTATCAAGACAGCTAAAAATACAAAGAAACGGCTACTCATTGATGTCTTCAGTACTTTGTGAAGCTCTGCAGTCGAGTATATTTATAGTTTAAAACAATATTACCTTAAGAATCCATTCTAATGAAAATCACTGCAGCAACTCACCAAGGTCACATGGACAGTATCATTACATGTAGCCTATATCCATGAAAATAACGGCAGCAACATTGTAGGTACACCCCCAACAAAGTCTACTACAAGTCACACAGCATCTAAATTGAACACATATTATCGTTCCTTCATTGTTTCTAGTTAGTATTCCACTACTAAGAGAAAATGTGTACCACCAATAACACACACTGCAACAACTCACCAAAGCTCCTCAGACAGCACTTTCCAAATCTGTGACCTCTACCACCTAGAAGGCAAGGACAGCAGACACATGGGAACACAACTTCCCTCAAATTCTCCTTCAAAGCGACATACTACCATGATTATGTTGCAGTTCCTAGGTCAAAATCCATGAACTCCCTCCCTAAAAACACTGTGGTGACCCTACATCTCAAGGACAGTAGTGGTTCTACAAAATAACTTACCAATACCTTCTAAAAACAAATGGGGATGGGCGATAAATTCTAGTCTAATCAGTGACACCACATACCATGATATTTTAAAAAAATGACGGTGCAACAGAGGGATCCAGCACACACAAGGTGAGTGGCAAATGATAAAGGGCACCACAGCAGATTGCAGGAGTGGTCTAAGTCAGAGATATATATGCACATCTCCTCTTGGAGAAGTCACATTGATGCTTTCTTATGGAGTACAGATTGTGCAGCATCAGCAATCATCACTCGGAGTGGATACAAGAGAAGCATGAAACATTTCAAAGAATGCAAGGCTTATTCAGTAGCCTTCGACAGTTTTCTCAGAACATGAACACTGACATCCACAAAACACATGAGAAGTTACGTTATCTTATCATGTCATTTGCATTGGTCGCATAATGTTGCTGAATAGATGACTGTTACACACAGCGAAGGCAGCTACACTTTTAAGTATGTGACTGGCTCTGTAAACAATGCATTTGTGAAATAATACCCCCTAATCCCTGCTCTTCCCCCAAAGAAAATGGTCGGTGCCGGAAATGGGAGTGGAATTTCCAGATTTGCAGCTCTGGCATGTCACTATGAAAATTCAGGCCCATGATGATTCTCAATTTAATTTAAATTCACATAAAAACTGTTCTTCTGGCATCCTGGGCAACAAAAATTCCTCGACCAACAGCAGTAAGTTATCTGCTCAATCATCTCATTGTCTTTTCCAAGATTTGTGGTGTGCAAACTGGCATAATGACGGTAATTAGATATAATGATAGACATGGCTTTGTCAGGGGGAAGATCATGCCTCACAGGTTTGTGTAAATTTTCAAAAGAAGTGACCAAGTACGTACATGAGCGTAGTGTAGTGTATTTAGTCTACATGGACTTCAGTAAGACTTTTGACAAGAAGGTAAAACCACTATAGTATGCAATTTAGAAAAACACATCAAAAATCGGCTTGTAGCAAGTGGTAGAGAGTAATGATCGAAAGTTGTTTTTGTGATTGAAAGCCTATGTCCAGTGGCGTACAGCAGAGTTTTACATTGGGCACCTAAGCCACTTATAGTGTACATTATTGATTGAGACAGAAACGTAAAAGTTTGATCAGTAGGTGCACAAATGACATGAAAATTGCTGTTGTGGTAAACAGCACAGAGGAAAATATTAGTCCATTAGACAATACAGTTATGCTGGTCAGATGGGCAGAACAGTGGCAAATGGAATTTAATCATAAAATGTATGAGGTGATGCATTCGGAGAGGACGATCAAGGCAGGGGAATGCATGACGAATGGTAAAAACCCAAGTTGCACAGAGGATCAAAAGGACCTTGGCAGGAATGTCCATAAATGCTTGGATACAACAGTTCAGGTAGACAAGGTGATTAAGAAGCCATACAGGATAGCTACCTTTATTAATCAAGACACTGATTACAAAATTAATGTTAGTTAGGCCAAATATGGAGTACTGTATGCAGATCTGGCCACCACACTATAGGAAAGATGTGATTGAACTAGAGAGGATGCAGACGAGAGACACAAGAATGTTGTCTGGATTGGAGCATTTTAGCTTTGAAGAAAGAGTAGACAGGTTGATTTTGTTTTCCTTAGAATAGAGAGGGTTGAGGTGGAACCTGACTGAAGTGTACATAATTATGAGGGTCATATACAGGGTAGGTAGGAAAAGAACTTTCCCCTTCGTAGAGGGGCCAATAATCAAGACACATAGATTTGAAGTAAGGGGCAGAGGTTTGGAGGGGATTTAAGGAAGAAATGTTTCACCCAGCGCATGGTGAATATTTGGAACTCTGTCTGAAAGGGCAGTATAAAGGTTACTAGCACAACATTCAAGGCTATAGCATTCAAGGCTACAGGTGGGCGGCACGGTGGCACAGGTGGGCGGCACGGTGGCACAGGTGGGCGGCACGGTGGCACAGGTGGGCGGCACGGTGGCACAGGTGGGCGGCACGGTGGCACAGGTGGGCGGCACGGTGGCACAGGTGGGCGGCACGGTGGCGTGGACTTGTTGGGCCGAAGGGCCTGTTTCCACACTGTAATCTAATCTAATCTAATCTAAAACCAAATGTTGGAAAATGGAACTACAGAAGAGCTTGGTGGCTTCAAATGACTATATTATAGCACTGACTACACCTTAATCGTGCTGAACTGAACTGGCTGTGAAATGCTAAAGTCCTGAAGGCACTATATCAGTGTCAGTCTTGACTCTTCATATACTTCATTTACAATTTTGCAAAGTTTCTTTGTACTGAAGGATATTTTCTGCATAAGATATAATTAAATAGTGCCTAGAACAACAAATTTTAGTTTAACCAAATGTATCTATTGGGAGGACTTTTCAGAAGGCAATGTTTCCATTCCAAATATCTCTATCCCATTTTAGAGAGCCATTAGCCAATTGGATGGCTGATAGTTCTGTAGTCTCAGCAACACCAGGTTAGAGCCGTAACCATTGCTAACACTACATATAGCCAGTCCCTGAATAGCTGATAGATGTTTGGCTGAATCTAAGTCTGGACTATTGGCAGGGTCTAGCTGGAAGGCCCAGTGGAGAAGTGAATAGTCTAAGTGGCTGCATTTAAGGTGGTGAAGGCAGGAGTAGGAGAATTGTTAAACTTGGCAGGAGGGGGGAGCTTGTAATGAACTTGAGCTACTATGGGAGGGAGGAGTCTCCAGCTGGCATAGAGGACTTACAAAACGAAAAGGGCGCTGCGCCCAAATCCACCTGCAGTGCCCCAACATCCTGCCTGACTTCACATTGAGCAGCTAAAGCTACATTGCCAACACAGTTAGTGTGAGCCTCCCTCTACTTTCTGTACTATAGCCGCAGGAATAGGATAAGGACCTTAATGAGGCATTAAGTATTACTTTGGAGCCTCAATTAGTCAAGGGCAGATGGGCCAGCCAGTGCATCCACCAACATGGCTCAGCAAAATCACCCTGTCCGGAACCCCTGGTAGGTAATACAAATTAAGAGTATGATTCATAGAGCAGATATTGATCTCCTTAGAGCAGAGAACATTAAGAGATTTGATTCAAAATCACAAAGCATAAGCATTTTATATTGCTTAGTTCTGCACCAGCTAGACACAGCAATAGTCTTCAGAAGCCTTTTGCTTCTAAGAAGTCTCTCTCTTGAAACAGATTTATCACTGCAGTAAAATAACTGGAAATAAGGAAATCCTGCTTCTGGGATGCTTTTATTGTCATAGGAAATTCCCACATCATGAAGTAGGAAGTTCTTTAAAAATAATCATGACCATTTTCCTTGTTTTCATTCTATTGTGAATTTCTGGATTACTGGAATTTTGCAGAACTTTATTTGCAGATACATTCTATTTTGTTCAAAAAATGCAGAACCTGCCTGCAGTCAATGCGGGCAGTCAGTCCATATAATATTTGTAAATTCTATTTTGGAAATATAACCAGTCTGACTCAAGATTGGGATACAGACAGACCCTAATCTCATATCTCTAACACATTGTCTGAGCTGAGATGTCATCTTTTGTTATAAAACCATGAATTATCTTGAAAATGTGACTTAAACGAAGTTCTGGGATTTACATAGTAAAAAACTGAAACAGCAAATCCATTCTAAAAGATGAAAGATTGAACAATCTAGATTTGTCCAATGTATCACCGTATCACTGTAATCTTTTGCTATAAATTCTGCTTCTTATGGTCCCGCTTCACAACCGCCTGATGAAGAAGCAGCGCTTCGAAAGCTAGTGCTTCCAAATAAACCTGTTGGACTATAACCTGGTATTGTGTGATATTTAACTTTGTCCACCCCAGTCCAACACCGGCTCCTCCAAATCATGAAAAAACTAAGACATCATTCCAGCAGAATATACTAGTTTGTCTTAATATGCTTTACTGTTTGAAAATCCACATGGTTCTACATTAAACATAAACATGCTGTAATATGAATTTTAATTATGACTTAGCAGTTTGCTTGGTTGATTTAAAAGGATTAGCTTATTTATACAATCATGATTTAATTTTTTTCATGTTACCAATTCAATACCATTAGTGCTATGCCAGGATTCATACAATAAACCAATAACATGATTAATTTCAGTATCAATATAAAGTATAAACCAAAACAATAGTTCTGTACAAACTCAGCCAATTAAAATCTTATAGTTTCAAATTGATGCTTAAAAATGTATTGATCAACATCACCAGACCTTGGACTAACATAATGACCGAGGTATATCTGGTAAGTACATCGCCCAGTGGAATCTTAAATAATTAGTAGCTTTAAATATTGTAAGTGATACGTTATGTAAATAGATAAATGCTGCAGTCCTGGTTCATGGCGAATAGACTACTGATTAAAGCGCTAGAGATTCCTTTAGATCAACTGTACCTCTAAAGACAACTCACCACTTCATTGTCATTTTTTCATAATTCCTAACAAGTACTATTTAGGTTTATTAGTATTTAGGTTTTATTAGCAACAATCATGTTGCACTGTAAGTATTCATAACCTGAAAAATACTAAATAGAAATAATTTTATAACAGACTCTATCTGTCTTTTCTCCTGTGCTCATTTCCAAGGGCTGAACCATGTTCTTTCATTGGATTGGTCTATGCTATAGCAAAAGTATTGCCGAAGTTGGCCATTGCCTTCTGCAGGATTCCACTGATACAACCTGCCATCAGGTATACCAGAAGGATCTTTACAGATTGAAAATCAACCTGCTTGGCTAAATTACGCACGCAACTTCTATGGGCAATAAGTCCTGTCAGAGGACTCAAACCTGGAGATTCTGAATTGAGATGTTACCACTGTGCCATAAGAACTCTTTCTAATAGAAAAATATGTTTGCAAATATGGTGAAAATATACCAATTTCAATTTTACACTACATACACCTTTATTCATTAACTGCAAATAGAAAAAAAACAGGACCTGGAATTCTAATGGGTTGAATTGCTTTTTGTTTTGCATTGTACAGAATTCTAGATCAGTGACATAAAGCATTTCTAACTTGATAACTTTTTGAATTGTTAACATATTATATTCAACCAAGTAAAAATTTTCACCAAAAAAGGAACAGCATGCTTAATGCTGTTAATAAAATTTCATTATACACAAAATTGATCTATATTTTCTTTTAGGGAGATTTAGCTATTTTAATTAACAGTTTGTAGGAAAATTAATCATGGATAATACTACTAAATTATACATTGGATTAAAATAACTGTTTAAAATTACATCCACGATACTGTTCTGTTGTTGCCACATGCCTAAAGCTATCAAAGAAAAATATCATGCATGCATTTAGTCATTCCTGTTGAAAGTCATGCCAGATTCCAATTTGATAAAGAAATCCTTTATGCCAGATGCCACTTTGATAAAGAGGTGACCTTCACCTATATATTACAACACGCTGGCACAGTAGTTAGCACCACTATCTCATAGCATCAGGGACTCGGGTTTGATTCCAACCTTGGGTGACTGTGTGCAGTTTGCACATTCTTCCTGGGTCTGCGTGGGTTTCTGCCAGGTAATCCAGTTTCCTCCCACAGTCCAAAGATGTGCAGGTTAGGTGGCTTAGCCATGGTAAATGTGGAGTTACAGCGATATGGTAGGCGGCTAGGTCTGGGTGGGATGCTCTTCAGAGGGAAAGTGTGAACCCAATGGGACAAATAGCCTCCTTCTGCACTGTAGGGATTCTATGATGAACCAGATATTAGTCTATTTGCAAATAAAAGTAAAAGAATAAAGGCCAGCTTCTGGCTCTTCTGCAACCTTGGTTTGCCTTGAGGCAATCAGTATCAGTGCTCCCAATCCACATATCTTCAACTTCACCCACTAGTGCAACCTTGCCCCAGTCTTGAGCTCTTTTGCTCCACCTCCCAACATAGTCCCAGCACTTCCCTTGTCCAACTCTGAACTGTGCACTTTTTCTATCCTTTAGTATGCTAGACAATCACCCCAACAGCACTCCCAATGCTTGTAATCTTCTTACACAACCACTCCCCAACAATACTCCAGAGATCTGTAATCTTCCTATCCAACCAGACCCCTACAGTACAATAAAAGTAAAAATAAAAAGAATTGCAGATGCTGGAAATCGGAAATAAAAACATCAAGTGCTGGAGAAACTCAGCAGGTCTGGCAGTGCATGTGGAGAAAAAAAATAGAGTTAACATTTCAAGTCCAGTGACCCTTTAGACCATAAATTTAGGATCAAAATGAGGCCATTTGATCTACTATGTATACTCAGCCATTCAATGAAATCATGAATGATTTGACAATCCTTAATTCTACTGCCTTATCCCCGTAACCCTGAATTCCCTTACTGATAAAAAAAATCTGTCCATCATACATCTGCTGCTGACTCACTGCATTTCACCAGAATTTTCAGTTTTTGCTCCCAACAGTACTCCCTAGGGCAGCAATCTCCTTATCCAACCCCCAATGCCAGGATTTCAAAGGCCTACAAATGATCCCATCCAAACTCTCAACCCAAACGTGCTCCTAAGATTTGCAATCTTCCTACCTAAACCAAACATTGATTTTTACACCCCCAATATTAATCCGATTTGTAATCCTCTCTCTCCAACCCTAATGAACCCTGATCATCCACTCCAAGGCCCACTTACAACTCCTCCAGACCGCACATGATTCAATTCAATTACTCCCTGGAAATTGGGGTACTAAACTGTGCGGACTCCTACATTTGCACCAACTACATTATGATGTGCTCAGAGGTCTAAAATCAAGGGCTCTTCAGACCTTTCCATTCTGGAGTAAGATGCTCAAAAGTCGGTACGCCTGAATTTCCAACTGATCATATTTGGAAGTTACAATAATGTACCTTTATCAACATTGATACAATGATAATATATGCAATTTTTAAAATCACTCTTCATACATTGCTTACCTGTGTTTAAGATGCGCCTCCAAATCACAGCGTTGCATCACTTCTTGACAGTTACTTTCAAAAGGGCAAGCCACCAACAGTTTGTCTAAAAGTTTGTGAACAAGAATGCTGGACCTTTTGCACAGTTTAAAATGAAGACTTATACGGTCCAATGGGCAGAAGTTCTTCTCTCGCAAGAAATTACGGAGGCACTTGTAGCAAAATGTATGTCCACAGGGAGTATCCAGTGGTTCCAGTAGAGGCTGCAAACAAATGTGACAAACGAGGTCATCATCCATTTCATGCTGGTAATTGTACAGATGGTTCTCTCTTGTCCAGTGCTGTTGGCCACATTCAAAGCATAATGGATTTAAAGGAAACTCCTGTTCCTCTGGATTAGCATCATCATTAGTAGTACTCATGATCATTCACTTTGGCACGGTTGCTCTCAATCAGTTACTCATCTACAGTCATTAGTCCATAGTCAGATATTCAAATGCAAACTATCCTGGTCCCAGCAATTTCAGATTCTCATTGTTCTGTGAAAAATAAAATCAAAAAACTTCATCTTCTATCAAAGCAAAAGCATTTTGTTTAATTGTTTACCATTCATCATTAACTGAGGAAGACAAGGTTTAACAGGATCAAAGAATACATTGACGAAAGACAGTTCAATCGTTCCATATAAAAACAGAACAAGTAATTTTACTTCAAATCTCCTGGAGATAAAAAGAAACTTAGCTCTAAAAAAAGTTATGCTTTTATGAGTAATTGTTCCCTTCATTAAAACCCAAAAGCCTAAAGCTGTCATGTATAATCTCACAAAACTTAATTAAATTTGAGTAAAATTTTCAACTTGCTGCCTTGACAAAAAACTGACATGCTGACCAGCTGTTACTTCTGAGCTGGGAGACCCGGGTTCAAGTCCTACTTGCTGCAGAAATGTGTAATATCATCCCCAAACAGATTGATTAGAAAATATAAAATTAGGTGCACATATGACCTTAAGAGGCTTATGGTCAGAGTAGCCCACTCAAAGACAATGATGTCTGAAAATGCCCTTTCTCGACACTACTTCATCTCCTTCACCATCCCCACTTTCCATCCATCCTGTGTTAAGAAAATTATCGTTACATCCTTCTTCTCTGCTCAGACTTGAAACAGCTTCTTGAAGGAAAATTAGTGACAAATCTTTGGGAGACATTCAAATTGAGATTATACAGCAGAGTGCAGACTTGTTTGCACAAAGAAAAAAGGATGGTACTGCCAAATCTGGAGTCCCATGGTTATCCAGAAGCATACAGGGTAAGCAGAAAATAGAGATTATACCAATCTTGAAAAGGGAGTTTAGAGGAATATGGAAAGTATAGGTGTGAAGTGAAAAAGGAAATTAGAAAGCAAATAGTTTCCAAAAAAGTAAAAGAAAAACCAGTATATGAAGTGCAAAAGATGACTAAGGCAAGAATAAGACCTATCAGAGGTATATTTGATAAGTTATGTGTGAATGCAGACATTTGGGTATGTTCAAAATGAGAGTATTGTCTACGTTTTCACAAAGAAGGATGAAGAAGACATCATAATTAAAGAGGACAGTGAAATAATTGATAAGATATGCATAATGCCAAGTACTCAAGTGACTGACCTCCTTTTGAAGGTGAATGAATCACCCAGGGCCAAATATATTGTATCCTAGGCTGTTCAAGAAACCAGGGAGGAAAAGGTAGATGTTTTGTGGATAAATTTTGCTAGCCTCACTAGATACAGGTGAGGACAGGAAATCTGTGAATACTGTACCGTTAGACAAAAAGCATGCAAGGATAGTCCAAATAATTATAGGTCAGTCTGACTCAGCAGGGGACAAATGACTAGAATCCATACTGAAACAGAGACTTAACTGTTACTTAAGAAGGTACAGGTTAATCAGACACAGTCAGCATGACTTTCTCAAAGAAGGTCATGTCATAGTAACTTAATTGAATTTTTTGAGAAAGGAACAAGGATGGATTGATGAGGTTGGGCAGTGGATGTGGTCAACATGAATTTGACAAGGTCTCAAGTGGGCATGGGCAGAAAAGTTACTGGGTACTGGGGAATGTGGCAAACTGGAGCAGTAATTTGTTCTATGACAGGAAACAAAGAATGGCCGTTGATGGACATTTTTGCAAATGAAAAGCTGTTTCTGGTAATATCACAAGGCTCAGAGTTGCAAGCATTGCTGTCTGTGGTACTTATCAATGATTTAGACTAAATGTGAGAAGCATGATTGGGAAATTGGCAGATTACACAAAAAAATTGGCCAGATAGTTAAAGTGAAGGGGAAGGTTTCACAAAATTAAAAATCACAACACCAGGTTATAGACCAACAGGTTTAATTGGAAGCACTAGCTTTCGAAGTGCTGCTCCTTCATCAGTGGTTGTGGAGTATACAATTGTAAGACACAGCATTTATAGCAAAAGTTTACAGTGTGATGTAAGTGAAATTATACATTGAAAAATACCTTGATTGTTTATTAAGTCTCTCATCTGTTAGAATGACCATGTTAGTTTCACTTCTTTCATATGTAAATCACAAAATTTATTTTAAAAGTTACATTCTCAGGAAGGCTTCAGACTGATATCCATGATTTGGTTGATTTGGGGGAAAATAGCAAACGGAATTCAGTCCAAAGAAGTGTGAAGTCGTTATTTTTCACAGAGCAAACAAAGCAAGGGATTACACAACAAATTGAAGGATATCAGTGGAATAGGACAAGTGAGAGACCTTGGTCTGCACGCCCACAAGTCCCTGAAGATGGCAGTGCAATTTTAAAAGGAGGCAAAGAAGATGTATGGGATGCTTCCACTGTAGATGTCAGCCAGGGCCAAGACCATGGCACAGTGATATCCAGTTGTTCAGGTGATGGAGGAAGAAGTGTGCAATAATAGAAGGGAATTTAATCGTGAGGGGAGCAAACAGGTGCTTCTGCAGCCATAGAATACACCTCAGGTTGATATGTTACCTCCTGGGTATCAGCGTGAAGAATGTACTGTAACGCCTGCATGTCTTTCCAAAAGTTCTTTGGGGGGGCTGGGGGAGGGGTGTACAGCCAAAACTCATGGTCCATGTTGGAAGCAATGACAAAGGAAGAAAGAAAAATTAGGTCTTGCAAGCAAAGTTTAGGGAATTAGGTCGGAAATTTAAACCTAGGATGTCAATAATAATAATAATCTCTAAGTTACTCCCAGTGCCATGCAGTGCTGAGTATAAATAATAGAAGGATAGAGCAGATGAATGAGAGGCTGGAGAGATAGTGCAGGAGGGAGAGATTTAGATTCCTGAAGCATTGGGACCATTTCTAGGGATATGGGACCTGTCCATATTAAATAGATGGTCTGAAACTCACTTCCTGATAGGTAGTTGAGCCCAAAACTCTTGTAACATTCAATCAGTGTTTAGATATTCACTTGCTTTGCCATAGCCTTCAAGTATGTATGTTAGCTCACTGAGCTGGAAGACTTGTTTTCAGATGTTTCCTCACCACACTAGGTAACATCAGTGAGAATCTCCGGTGAAGTGCTGAAGTATGCCAGCGCTTCGCCAGAGACTCTCACTGATGATGCTACCTAGTATGGGTACAAAACGTCTGAAAACAATCTTGGAGTTCAGCGAGCTAACTTACATACTTATCATCAACCTGAGCTACAAATCTTCTCAAAAATCGATAGCCTTCAAGGATATAGCCATAAGACGAAAAATGAAATTAGTATAATCTGATCACTACTGACTGGTGCAGGCACAAAGAATAGCATTCTGTGCTGTAAATGACTTATGAGACCCCCTTCATTGGGCAAGGTATTGAATACATGAATACATACAAGGGTGTCACTAGCTTGGTTACACCTGGAGTTTTGTGTACATTTCTGGATATCATTACAGAAGTACATAATTGCTCTAGAGAGTACAGAAGTGATTTACAAGAGTAATGCCAGGACTTGAAAATTTCAGGTATGATGAAATACTGAAAAGGCTAAAGATTGTTTTCCTTAGACCAGAGAAAATTTGGAAGTGAACTAATTCAAGTTTATAAAATAATGAGATACATACATAGAATAAACAAGGCAGATTTGTTTCCTCTAGTGGGGAGATCAGTTATATGGTACAGATCTAATGTGATTGTTCAAAAAATTAGAAGGGACAAGAGGGGGAAAATACCTTTCAGCCAGAGGTTGAAGAGTCTCTAATTTTTGGACTAATTTGTTGGCTTGAGGTGGAAACCATCAAGTCCATTTAAAAGGAACCCGAAGTGCTGTTACTTGAAAGGCCATAGACCAACTTCTGAAAATTGGGATTAGAACAGGCACTTTATTTAGCTGGCAGAGACACGATGAGCTGAATGACCACTTCCTGTGCTGTAACTTTTCTATAGTTGTAACAAGTCTTCAACAACATCAAATGGTAATCAATACCTCCCAAGCCTCCTTCTCTGGATAATTTAAGCTTCTTTTGCATTACAAAAAGGAATAGCTTACACACATTTGTGCGTTTCTCAATGATAACTTGTGTGAATGAGAAACTTCTAGTCAAAGCAGTTGATTTACTTCCTGGGCAGCCTGATAGTTTGATAAAGCAAGCCTCATACAATACAGTGAGCTTACAATTAAATTGATGTAGTCAATTAAAGTGATCTTGCATGCAACTAAAATATAGAACATAGAACAGTGCAGCACAGTACAGGCCCTTCGGCCTCAATGCTGTGCCAAACTTTTATCCTACTCCAAGATCAAACTAACCTACATATCCTTCACAGTACTATTATCTACCAAGTGCCTATCCAAGAGTCACTTAAATATACCTACTACCACCACTGGCAGTGCATTCTATGCACCCACCTTTCCCTTGTAAAGAAACAACCTTTGACATCTCCACTAAACCTTCCTCCAATCACCTTAAAATTATGCCCCCTCATGATAGCCATTTCTGCCCTGGGAAAATGTCTCTGACTATTCACTCTACTATGCCTATTATCTTATACACCTCTATCAAGTAACCTTTCATCCTTCTTCGCTCCAATGACAAAAACCCTAGCTCCCTCAACCTTTCTTCAGAAGACATGCCCTCCAGTCCAGGCAATATCCTGGTAAATCTTCTTTGCACCCTTTCTATATAGTGAAGCGTTTTTAAATGAGTAAAATTCTAGGTTGATTTTAATGGCAAATATTGGTCAAAAAGTGATGAATCAGAACCACATCCGCCCTACGGCAATGTTTTTCTGTGGTGACATTGACAAGGTGACAATGGGACAAAAACCCTTTACTTGAGGAAATCCACACACCAAATCTCCCAGCCAATGTGGACTGGTCAGTTCTTGCCATCCCAGCAGCACCAGGCTTGGTAGTGGGTATGGTCAGGACTACAAACAGACTCATGGGAAAGACAGACAAAGATCCTGGACCAAAGTGAGTCAGCAATATTGGGGAGTGTTATGGACCAGACCCATAACGTTTTAAGTTAACCCAGACTCTAACTTTCATTTTTTTTTCGGAAGATGTATAGTGGATATTCCAGGAGTGATGCAGTCAATCAAACTATCAGCTTTAAACAAAACAGAATTTATTTAAACATCATCAGATGAAACACAAACAAAAGAAAACAGTATTTAGAATAACTTATTTGATAACCCAATCGATTCTATCACAACTTAACAAAAGCTGTTCTAATTCCTTGACAAAAGGTAAATTCAAACACAGGTTCTTAAAGGCAGGAGAGATTTCACAGAGGAAGTTCAGGCAAGACCTCTGTTGAAGCTACTTTTCACTGTAGCTGCTTCTCTAGGTCCCCAGCAAGTTATTGACTGCTTGTGAAAACAGACCAAACTAGAAATAAAAACCTGAACTGGAAAACTGTCCACTTCCCTTTCATTGTACAACTGTTTTTTTAAAAAAATCTAAAGGCCTCCTCTGATTGTTGACTTCAGCAGTGTCTGTTAGCCATTTCAGCACCACTGACTTGACTACCCCTCTTGAAGAAAACCGAGGACAACATAACTTTCTAAACGAGCAGCATTGTCACAGGAGGAACAGATTGGACCTATTAGGGAGGGGGAACTGCATGTGAGGGAGATGGAGTTTGCAATATAGATGGGGAGAAAGGAAGTGAAGTACTATGTTTTGGGTGGGTTAAAAATGCGTGAAGGCTGGCCCTCAAAGAAAGTCCTCCTTTCTTTCCCACCATTTTTAAAACATCATCTGGAGGAAAGCAAAATGGGCCATCCATTAATGCCTGCCTGCCCAGGGCAATGTTATTATGCCAGCATTACGTTGAGGTTAAACTAACTTTTGAAAATGGCAATTGATCTTTAATTATTTGTTTACTTATACTAGGTAACTGTGCCTGGCCAGTCACATGCTAGCTGGGAATTGGCTTTGTATCTTAATGCACAAAACATTCAGAATAAGATACATGAACTGACAATGTAAATCAAGACAAATGGACATGATCCCATATAGCTATTACGGAAACATAGTTATGAGGAGATCAATACTGGGAACTTAATATTCAGAGGTATTTGACCTTTCGGAAAGACAGGAGAGGTAAAAAAAAAAGGTAGACAGTAGCACTGTTGATATGAATCAAAATGAAGATACTTGGGAGAAATTATCTAGGTTTAGATGATGTAGAGTCCATTTGGGCAGAGGTAAAAAAACAGCAAGGGTAAGAAGGCATTGGTAGGAGTACAGACCCTAAAACGGTAACCACTTTGTAGGAAAGAATATACACTAAATAATAAGAGCATAATAATAAAAAGAATAGAGTAATAATTATGGGTGACTCGAATGTTCACATTGATTGGGTTAATTAAATTGGAAAGGGTAGTTATGGCAATAAATTCATCAGGGATATTTTCCTGGAGCAACATGTCATGGATCCAATCAGGGTGCAGGCTATCTTGGATACGGTAATGGATGATGAGGCAGGTTTAATAAATGCCTCATAGTAAAAGATCCTGGGAAGTAGTGATCACAACATAATGAATTTAATATTCAGTTTGAGAATGAGAAACTTAGGTCAGAAACAACCGTGTTTAACTTAAATGAAAGGAATTACAATGAAATAAGGTTAGAGTTGCTAATGTGAGCCGAGCAGACAGATGATCAAGAGTGACTGTAAGAAAGCCATGGCAAACAATTAAGGATGTAATTCATGATTCTCAGCAAAACCACATCCCAGTCAGAAGGAAAGATTCTCAGAGAGGGATATACGAACCATGGCTAACCAAGGAAGTTCAGGAGAGTATTAAGTTGGAAGAAAATGCATGTAAGGATGCAAAATTCAGTGAAAGCCGCAAAGACTGGGATAAATTTAGGACCCAGCAAAAGATAAAAAGATAATAAAGACAGAGAAAATAAACTACAAGGGCAAACTAACAAGGAATATAAAAACTGCTAAGAAGAACTTTTCTAAATATATAATGAGGAAGAAAAAAGTCAAAGTAAATAGAGGTCACTTAGAAAATGTAGCCAAATCTGTAAAGAACTCAAAAATAGATTGAAAAGCATGTTGCAAGAAGGATACAAAAGGTTTACAAAGAGATATTAATAGGTTAAGTAAGTGGGCAAAAATTTTGCAAATGGAGCATATGCAGGAAAATATTAAGTTATTCATTTTGGAAGGGAGAATAAAATTATTTAAATGGAGAAAACTGCAGAAAGCTGCAACACGAAGGATGGGTGAGTTGTGGGGGCGGGGAACCCAGAAAGCCAGAACACAGGTGCAGCAGGTAATCCCAGGGCTAATGGAATGTTGGCCTTATTTCAAGGGGATTGGAATATAAGAATAGGGAAGTCTTACTGCAACTATACAATGTGCCGATGAGACCACATCTGATGTATCGTGCACAGGTTTAGTTCCCTTAATTAAAGAAAGACATTATTTCATTGCAGGCAGTTCAGAGAAAGTTCACTAGGTATGGAGGGATTGTCTGATGAGCAAGGTTAAACAAGTTGAGGGTCTACTCATGGAATTTAGAAGAATGAGAGATGATCTCATTGAAACATACAGAATTCTTTAGGGGCTTGACACAGTAAATGCTGAATGTTTCCTTTCATAGGTGAGTCTACGACCAGAGGGCACAACCTCAGAATTAAAGGGCGAAAATTTAAGACTGAGGTGAGGAAGAATTTCTTCTCTCACAGGGTTGAGGTTTTGCAATTCCTTGCCACACAAAGCTGTGGGGCAGAGGTCTTGTGCATGTTTAAGGCTGAGAAAGATAGATTGTACGGGATCAGTATGAGAATTAAAGGTTGAGGGCAGGAAGGTGGACATGAAAATTGCCAGATTAGCCATGATCCTATTGAACAGCGGAGTGTACTCCAATTCCTATTTCATGTGGACAGGTAAAATCCAGCTCACTTCAATCATTGGAGACATGAACCAGAATCTGGATATAAATAGCAAGACGGCATTGATCATGGCCTTTTTTATGATAATACTCGTCATTTTTAAAATAAAGTTCCCAAACATGTTTTGCAAAAGTTAATAAAAACTTTAGAACTATGGCAAAAATAACCACCAGTAAAAGTAGTAGCCTGGATTTAACAATGATGAAACCAGTGTTCACTATCATTAGTCACTAAAACTGACAGCAATAGGATGTATAACACAAATAACCAAAATACCATTGCTAATATTCCTCTGAAAGTGCTGACATTTCTCAAAAATACAATCTCTAAGTAGTGAATCAATGAACATCCATTCTTATTTTGTTAGTCTCACTGTCAACGTATTTTTGAAGCATTAGTACAATAAATACCAAATTGTCCTCAGAAGTTAAATGTTATATTTATGGAATGTCAGATTTCTTCAATGTTAAGAGTTTAAAGGGGTCCTAGGCAATAAAAATGTTACATTGTAGGAGCTTCTCAAGCTGCCAAAGTTTATTTGCTTGATAATTATCCTTAAAGGCACAGTAAAGGAAAGAAAACACGCATGTGCCAGATACCACAACACCTCAATTATCCATTTCTCTAAATTTATGGCTCAATAAGACTAATGGACTAAACTAACCATCTTCAATGGTTGCATCAATGATCTTCCTTCCATCTTAACGTCAGAAGTGAGATCAGTCATTCACTGATGATTAATTACATAATGTTGCAAATGTTGCTGAACTACTCAGATACTGAAGTATCATGTCCAATTGCAGCAAAACCGGGACAATATGAAGGCTTGTGCTGATAGGTGACAAGTAACATCAAAGCATCTCTGCTTGACATTTAATGGCATGAAATGTTCCCTATAAACACCAATGTTCTGTGCATAGTTATCAGTGTTGGCCTGCTGATTGCAGCATTGACTTTGGCTCCAGACATTGCTGTTGTGCACAGGGTCAGAGGTCTGTGCCAGTCAGAACATTAGTGGGAATGCTGATTGCATTATCATTCCCGAATCTCTGCTATCAACATCCTACGGAATGTCATTGACTGGATTGCCTGCCACACTGAACTAGCCATATAAATACTGTGGCTACAACAGCAAGTCAGAGGTTAGAAAATCTATGCCGAGTCACTCACTTCTTACTCTTCAAAGCCTGAACACTACCTATAACGCACTATCCACCATCTTCACCAATCACTCCCTTGACTACTGATGCACAGCAGCAGCAGCTAAAGTATATAACACCTACAATATGCATTGCAGTAACTCACTGAGGCCACTGACAGCACCTTTTAATCCCACAGTCTCTACCGCATAGAAGGACGAAGTACACAAATGAAGTTTCCTTCCATAGTCCTGACTTGGAACTATGACACCACTCCTTCACTATTGTTGGGTCAAATTTCTGGAATTCTTTTCCCAACTGCATTGTAGCTGTACATCAACCACCATTAATAGCAGAGGTTCAAGTGCAGGCAGCTCACCAAAATTCATCTAAATTCCTACTAATCCATTCATTATTACGTTTAAATCTATGACACGAGATTATTGGCCTCTTTGCGAACAAGAACAGATTGGGTTGGTCAAAACTATTAATTGCCATTTGATTGACCATTTACATCACTCAAGCTCTGATATTCCTTTATATTCTTTCCATGATATGCAATTTCAGCATTGTAATTATATCTGTGAGTGTTGATTAAGGTTTTTCCATTTTAAAAGCTGCTGATACATTTAATGCTAGCTAAAGGATACAGAGAAAACATTCTTGAGCCTTAAGCTATTTACTGACATTAATAAACTTTATCGCTGAAGTTTAGTTACTTAAATCCCTAATTTGAATTAAAAACCTGGCAAGTCTTTCCATTGTAACTATACTGCTGCTATTATTATGTATACAATTTTTATTTTCTCAAAAAACAGTACACTGTTGGTTGATACATACTCAGCTGTTGTGCCACCCACAGCAGTGTACTTGTTTTCAAGTGATGAATCGTGATTTATACCTCCTACATTGTGTGACTCATATTGCTGTGCAATGGCACTATAATATGCAAGTGATACATGTACAGGCTGATCAGAAGGCAGAAGAGATAATTGGAGAAAAAATCCCTTGCAAGTCATTTATTCTAAATCAAACACAAGTCAGTTTAAAAAGTGATGCATCACTGTCAACTTTAAAAAACATGCATTAAGACTATCTACAGGCAAGAATTACAATGCCCTTCTGTTGTCAAGAATGTAAAATACAAGCTTGTTCTAAAGTCAGGTTTTGACTTTCAAAATAATCTTCTAAGTAAAATTATATTATTGCCAAGTCTGCAGAATATGGTACCGCCATATGTTTTGCAACCTCTTTTTTGATTTAAAACTTCTAAAAATAAAAAAGATGAAAATAATATTTAAACACAACTATTCTTGGCTGAAAATCCAGTACGCTTTTGGCAAATACCTCCTATTTCTCTAGGAGACATGCAAATTAGTCCAGAATGTGCAAATATTTCCTAGATTCCACAGGACCTGATACAAGGCACCTACTTTTTCAGTGGTGTAATGGGAGCTGGGCTTGAGTACTCCCAATACTAGGCCTTTTTGGCACCATTGCCTCACTAGGAATCCAGGCTATCATTGGATCAGACTTCTCTAATGGCCTTGATCCAAGCCAACTTAACGGTAGCACAATTTGTTTAAAAATTTGAAATAATTTTCCGTAAAGGACATCATTGCTGCAGACAGAATTCTTCTTACATAGTTTGCAGTCTTCCTGTGCCATTAAAGAGACAGACAGCTGACATTGCTATGAGAGTGAACTGGCCTCCACTTAACCGTGTTAACTTGAAATGCATTGGCAGTAATGTTCCAGGATGGATGTGAGCCGTCACTTACACTGGAATGCATTCTTCCTGACTTTAGGCTGCAACCACTTCGGTTATTAAATGCTAAATGCAAAGCATATGGATTATTTTCATTTACAGCTTACTCAGAACTAAAACAATTATTTGTTTTATAAAACTCTTATTGCATTTGTCAAATTTCCTAAATTTATTCAAATCAAATTATTGGAAATTGTGTGTCCAGTTAAAAACATCACATTTGAAATCACTAAGCGTCTGTATGACAAAAGGTTTAATGGATTCAATAATTACTAACTTCTTGTGAGTAAATATCTAATTTACTCATCAGCTCTGATGAAGAGTCTTTAATACTTGAAACGTTAGCTTACTCTCTCTCCACAGATGCTGACAGTTGGGATAAGGGAGGCATTTTCAGTATGACAACCTGGAATGCTACAGAGATCAATGCTGGGACCACAATTAATTACAATATATTTGAATGACTTGGATGGAAGAAGTGAATGACTCACGTGAGGCCACACAGAAACAAAAAAGATGACTAAGGTTCAATCCGGAAGCATGGCCTCTAAGAGGAAAGCAGCAGCTGTAGCCAGATCACTGGCACCATGACTGCCACTGTTGTACAGCAGGGAGGGTTGAAGTTTAGGCAAGCAGTCGTGATAGGGGTCTAGATAATCAGGAGCAAATAGGCATTTCTATGATCACAAATGAGACTCCAGGATGGTGTATTGCCTCCCTGTCATCAGGATCAAGGATGTCTGAGAGCGCACAAGGATTTCTGATGGGGTAATGGTGAGCAGCCAGACCTTGTGGTCCATATTGGTACTAATGACAAAAAGCAGAATGTAAAGGAAGTTCAGGGAGTTAGGTAGGAAGTTGAAAAACCTCTAGGAATGTAATCTTGGGATGCCCTGTGCCACTTGCTAGTGAAGTTAGGAATAGGAAGAGGGTACAGTTAAATACATGGCTAAAGAGCTGGTGAAGGAGAGCTTCAGGAATGCGGATTATTAAGGCACCTTCCAGGGCAGGTGGGATCTGTACAAGAAGGACAAATTGCACCTAAAACTTGACAGGCACCAATATCCTGGCAGGAAAGTTTGCTAGTGCCGCTCATGAGAGTTTAAATTAGTGTGGTGGGGGTCAGGAACCAGAGCAGTATGTCAGAAGAGGAGTCAGAGGCTAATGTCAGTAAGACTAAGAGGAAGAACACAAAGGGAGGGGTTACCAAACACAGAAGGATTGGTGGTCTGAGGTGTATTTGTTTTAATGTCAAGCATATGACAGATGGATTTAGAGCTTGGATTAATACAGGTACACAATCGCTTATCCAAAATCCTTGGAACCAGTTGTTTTTTGGATTTCAGAATAAATGACATTTTCACAGTGAAATTTTAAAAACTCTTACTGAACAGCAGACCCACGTGTGATCCAATTGCGCTGAAACACAATTGTTGCCTGCCAGTGCTGGGCCACACCACATTACACCTGAGTGATGTGGGTCGAGTGGGTGTGGAGTTGGTTCACTTGTTCGCATGCCAAGCAACCTTGTTATACAGAAAAATACTTCACGAATAAAACATCGGATTTCAGAACTTTTGATTTCAGATTTTGTACTTGTACATCTAACTATGATTTTGTTCCTATTACAGAGATTTGGGTTGAGAGACCCGGGAGAAGGACAAGATTGGCCGCTTAACATTTCTGGGATTTAGATGTTTCAGGCGAGAGAGAGAGGGATGTAAAAAATAGAGATAAAGGAGAATATCACAACTGTACTTAGGGAGGATACCTTAGAAGGCTCATTCAATGAGGCCATATGGGTCGAGTTCAGGAATAGGAAAGGTGCACACTAATGGGATTGGTACTACAGACCTCCCAACAACCAGATGTGTGGACAGATTATGGAAAAATGTAAAAACAGAGTTTCTGGTGGTGGGTGATTTTAACTTACTCTATATTGACTGGTACTTACAGCCGGGGCATGGATGGGGGATAATTTGTTCAGTGTGTCTAGGACAATTTTTTTTCAAACAATACATAAATAGTCTAACTAGGAAAGGGGCCATACTGGATCATACTTGTGTTTGTCATTTATATAAATGATTCAGATGAGTATATAGGAGGCATAGTTAGTAAGTTTGCAGATGACACCAAAATTGGTAGCATTTTGGACCGTAAAGGTTTTCTAAGATCAATTGGGTCAATGGCGCTCAGGAGGGGCACAGAGTTTAATTTGGAGAAATGTGAGGTATTGCATTTTGGTAAAACAAACAAGGACAGGACATATACAATTAATGGTAGGGCCCTGGGTAGTGTTGTAGAACAGAGAAGCCTTGGAGTTCGGTTACATAATTCTTTGAAATTTGCGTCGCATGTAGACAGCGTGGTTAAGAAGGTGCTTAGCACACTTGCCTTCACTGCTCAGACTTCGGAGTATTGGAATTGGAACATTACGTTGAGGTTGTGCAGGATGTTGGAGAGGTCTCTTCTGGCACTATGAGCAGTTCTGGTCGCCTTGCTATTTAAAAAATCTTACTAAACTGGAGAGGTTCAGAAAAGATTTACTAGGATTTTGCCAGGAATGGAGGGTTTGAGATACAAAAATACACTGGAAAGACTGGGACATATTTCGCTGAAGTGTAGGATGTTGAAGTGCTACCTTTTTGAGATTTATAAAATCACAAGGGGCATAAATAAAGTGAATGACAAGGGATTTTTCCCTGAGGGCGTGCAAGTTTAAAACTAGGAAGCATATTTTTAAAGTGAGAGGAGAAAGATTTAAAAAGGATATGAGGGGCAACTTTTTTTTTTTACACAGAGTGGCTTGTGTTTAGAATAACTGTCGGAGAAAATGACGGATGCAGGTACAGTTACAATGTTTAAAAGACATTTGGATAAGTCCATGAATGGGAAAGGTTTGGAGGAATATGGGCCAAGCGCAGCCAGACAGGACAAGTTTAGCTTGGGAACATGGTCAGCATGGATTGATTGGATGGCAGGGTCTGTTTCCTGGCCATATGATTCTACGACTGTGACACTCAAGGTCAAAGAAAGGAATTTATGCATGCAACCAGAGGATGGCGAGTCTTGGAAGGGGTATGTTGATATTCTAGGACATGTCAATATAAAAAAGGATTCTGGATTAGTGGTGCTGGAAGAGCACTGCAGTTCAGGCAGCATCCAAGGAGCTTCGAAATCGACGTTTCAGGCAAAAGCCCTTCATCAGCCCTTCGAAGCTCCTTGGATGCTGCCTGAACTGCTGTGCTCTTCCAGCACCACTAATCCAGAATCTGGTTTCCAGCATCTGCAGTCATCTTTTTTATATTGGGGTAAAAACAGAGACATTGGGTGTTTTTGAAAAGCATTAAGTTAATAGGTCTCCAGGACCTGATGGAATCTATCCCAGAATGTTGAGGGAGGCAGGTAAGGAAATTGCTGGGGCCTTGTATGAAATCTTTACATCCCTCTTTAGTTAAAAGGAGAGGTCCCTGAGGATTGGAGAATAGCCAATGTTATTCCTTTACTTAAAAAGGATAACAGGGATAAGCTGGGAAATTATGTCAGCGGTAGAGAAATTATTAGAGAAAATTCTTAAAGATAGAATTTACTCTCATTTGGAAAAATTTGAATTTATTAGCAGTAGGCAGAATGGGAAGGTTGTGTCTCACAAACTTGAGTTTTCAGGAAGTGACAACGATCATTGATAAGGACAGGGCAGTAGAGGTTGTCTAATATGAACTTTAGCTAGACTTTTGACAAGGTCCCTCATGGTAGACTGATAACAAAAGGTGATATCACATGGAATCCACAATGAACAGGTAAGATGGATAGAAAACTGGTTTAGCAGGTCAGGCAGCATCCACGGTGCAGCCTTGGATGCTGCCTGACCTGCTGCGCTTTTCCAGCAACACATTTTCAGCTCTAATCTCCAGCATCTGCAGTCCTCACTTTATCCTAGAAAACTGGTTTAGTCATGGAAGACAGAGAAGGCAGTGGAAGGGTGTTTTTTTTTCTGACTGGTGTTCTGCAGGGATCAATGCTGGGTCCCCTATTGTTTTTTTTACATTGATTTGGAAAACATAGATGACATGATTAGTAAGTTTACAGATGACACAAAGATTGGGGGGAGCTACAGACAGTAAGACAGAAAGATATGGCAGGATATAGATAGGCTGGAGGCTTGGCTAAAGAAATGGCAGATTTAAGTTTGATTGGACAAATACAAGGTGATGCATTTTAGAAGGTCTCATGCAGGAGAAAAGTATATAGTAAATGGCAGAACCTCTGCACCAACATACAGAGGGATCTAGGTATACAAGTCCACAGTTCCTTGAAAATGACAATATAAGTGAGTAAGGTGGTCAAGAAGGCACATGGCATGCTTGCCCTCATCGGTCAGGGCATAGAATATAAAAACTAGCAAGTCACGTTACAGTTGTACAGGTCTTTAGTAAGGCCACAATTGGAGTATTGTGTACAGTTCTGGTTGCCACACCAGGATATGGAGGCTTTGGACAGAGTACAATAACAGTTAACCAGAATGTTGTCTGATTTGGAGGGTATTAGCTACAAGGAGAGATTGGACAATCTTGTTTTTTTTTAATTGAGCAAAGAATGATGGTCGAAATGATAGTTTACTAAATTATGCGAGACACTGATAGAATGGATATTCAGAATCTTTTTCCCAGGGGTCGAAGTGCCAATTACAAGGGACTTGGTTTCAGGTAAATTTAAAGGAGATGAGAGAGACAAGTCTTTTTTTACAAAAAGGGTGGTAAGATCCTGCAAAGCACTGTCAGAGAGGTGGTGGAGGTGGATATAAATGTAACATTTAAGAGGCATCTTGACAGATAGTTGAATATGCAGAGAATAGAGGGACACAGACTGAAAAGAGGCAAAATGTATTTAATTTAGAAAGGCATCATGTGTTGGTGTTGTCTTGGTGGGCTGAAGAGCTCTACTGTTCGTTGTTCTAGGTTTAGACTTTTTTTTATATAGTGATATCCATACTGTAAATTTGGCAGCAAATTACCAAGGTAAGTAGTACTTCTGCTGTATGGTACAAATGTATGTTTTCACCTTTCTTTTCCGGAACATTTTCAGAAACTAATTTCCATTGGGGAAGAACTCCCTTTGTTAACAAAATAAGTACACCACTAAATGTATAAAACACCCAATTACTGACAAACAAATAGACACATAAAGCCACCAGGAGCAGTATAACAAAAATAAAATAAAGTAGGAAATTAGGTGGTGGGGATAGAAAACTAAGTGAAAACGATGGATAAAAGTAATACATCCTAGGCCCCCCTATGCCAACCTATACCTAAAGGCTTTGAGTGTATTGGTGGATACTGTGAGATACTTCTTCCAGGACACCTGAGCACAATTGTAACCACAGAAGAGAAACAGTCAGTCAGTCAGTCAGTCAGGAAATATGAAAATACGACACATTCCTCGACTCACCGCCTGGACCAGTAAGAATTCAACAGAATTTCCTAAATTACAAATGACTATAGACACTGCCACTAGGAGCAATGTAACAGTAACAGAATCTTTTTTAAAAAGCACACAAAAGGTGGACTCAATTAAAACTGAGTTAAGAACCTAGTTTTTCTCCTTATTTTATAAACCTGTCAAATTAAACAATCACTCAATTAATAAACAACAAATTACATGCACCATAAGCAGTGTAAGAAATCAGCTATTTTTGTTGTTAATAAACCTGTTCAGATACCTGCTCCAGAGATGTGTCAAAATGTAAGACTTGAACCTGGGCTGCCTGGCTCAGAGGTAGGGACATTACCACTGCACTTCAGAACTCAGCTTTCTTTTAAAAAAAATCAATAAACCATACGAAACCAACTGACAAATTAAATAGTTTATGAATAATGCATATACTGTACTTACCAATTTCTGTATTTAATTGAACCAGATAGATATAGAAAATGATTCTGCATAATATGTCGTCACACAAAATTGCTACAATCAACTCTTCCACCAAATAATTCTCTGTATTCAAAAGGTAATGTCTTCCAGAAAAAGTGTGTCTTGTGTGGATGGACAATTCAGAGATTCAACTACCTGCAATGGTTAGCATTTTAGTAAATACAAGTAAATGTTTGATTTCATATTGTTAAGTATTGCTCTTTGTATAATTTGGTTTTATATATATCTATAAAGTATAATAAATTTTATAAGTATAATAAATTTTGTAAGCATAAAAAATGTACAATGCCAGAACTCTCCCACAACAGCCTTGTCCCCTTATCAGAATTAATGTTCTACAGGTCAGTGGCAAAGAATTTCAAAATGTATTGTCGTCTTGGGGAACTACAAATGATATACACCAACTTCTACTTTAATTAAGTTTGATTCCAGCAATTTTTCAATTAAATTTGATCATGAACTCTATTATGTAGAAGAACATTGGTCAATGAAAGACAATTGCTTAATGTAGTTATGTCTAGAGTCTCAGAAACATAAGCTGATAGTTTCATTAATTGTCTACTACAAATTTCTCACTGGCTACAGGAATTACTGCAGTGCAACAGATTTAACCACACAATAAATTTAGGAGAAACTGTCATAAGACACTCATGAAACACAAATAAAAAGGTAGATTATGTGTATGTGTACTTAACATCTATTGTCTTTTCATAACCAAGGAAGTACTTTACTCAAATGGTCAAAAATATTCACAACACTCTGCCAACACTCTGCAGACCTACTATTTTATGAATAAAATAACTACCGTCACATATTGGTTAAATACAAGTATTGAGACCCGAGACCAAGTTTTTCTATGAAACAAAGGGTACAACCAGTATAAATTGCCAGGATTTGTAGTGTGAAATAGCTGCCCCACAAATTGCTGGCTAATTTGGATTGCTCCATAGTCAGCTTCACAAAACAACTTGCACTTAATATCCATTATTTTCATCAAGTTGACATATTTGCACATTAATGCACATTAATGCAAAACAGAAAATAATTAACAAATGCCTTTCAAATTGCCTTTCAATTGTTCATGACTGTCAATCAAATTTTGTTCAGAAAATGAATAGAACCATGGCATCTGATCTCCTTAGGGTGTGAGCTGTTTTAACAGATTGAAAAGCATTTCTAAAAAAAAAACTTTTCAAATTCTTTAGTCTAATTTGCTTTTGTGCCAAAGACTCTCAGTCTTTCCAATACCATATATACTCAAATAATAACCTATCCTGTGTAAAAGTCAAACTGATTTTTTAGCTAAACTCTTTGTACTTACCACCTGCTCATATAAAAATTAGTACCTAGCTCTTTACAATAATATGGCATTGAATATTGGGGGAAAAAGCATCTACCTAAACCAATGAGTTTAAATGACTGAAAAATAAATACTGTATATACTCAAGTTGAAAATAAACACACCCTGGTGCATACATAATAAAATCATTGAATAGCATAGCACTGATCATGGCTGCTCAGACACATGTCAACACATTATGTCAAAATACAAAATATTTCTAGTTCCTTGCGCAGTACTTTTCAGAGGTGGGTCGGCTGGATCAGTATCTGGATTGGCAACTCTACTAGTCAGGGATGAGTGAGAATGATTTTCAATTTCTCCAAAAAGCTTTCCCTCACTCTGGACCCAACCGCACTCACCCACTTTGAACCCCGCAACCTCCATGCCCCCGCACCCCCAGTAGTGGACTTGACATTTCCTTTCCAATCTGATTCTCCCTCTACCCCTGTCCCAGACCCTCATCGCCACTGGATCCTACCCTCTGCAGCCATCTGCAGGGCCCAACACATCCAGGCTTGACAGACTCCATCTGGCCCCCTTGCCACCGTGTGCCTTGCCCCCTAATTACCTGCAACACCTTATCCACATGGCCTCCCTATGCACTTAATGCCCTGTGCAGTTGGCATCCTGTCCTCTCCACCTATCTGGCATCTTACCTTTCCCAGCATTCAAACCTCACACTTACCTCATATACTTTTTGACTGCGGCTGTCAACATGGCTGTTTTCATTCAGTAACTTTAAAAAAAGAAGCAGCTGTCTACTGTGAAAAAGCAAAAATGGTTTGCCTTCCCTTTACTCTTCTGCACTATGATTGAATTATGAAACGGAAGTACTGCTCCACTTTCTGAAGGAACCCTGATCAGAATCACCTGTCAGATATGTGGAACTCTTTCTTTGTTTAATAGGAGTGGAGTGGTAATCTGTATGAGATAGCATAATTTGGAAATGTAGTCTTAGATGTGCAACTTTTACATAAGTCCATATCGTACTTACTTTTCAGTCATTTAACCTTATTAGTTAAAGAGATGCTTTGTTCCCAATATTCAGTCCTTCACTGTTAAAGAACTAGAAACTAATTTTCATGTGAGTTTGTAGTGACATTTACTGTCAATCTGAGCCATGTCCTGAGTAAGAACACACCAGTCTATCAGTTCACCAGCAACACCAAGTGCTGAAATAAATAGTGTATGAACATGCACTATGTTGACTCTTATTTTAACTTTTGGGAACCAAAAGATATAACATTGTGGCAGCAGTTATTTGCAAGTAAAAAACTAAACATTTCAAAACAAGTTTAATGCTGAATTAAATTGAAAATCAAGTCGGCAATGAGAGAGAAATAGGTGAAACGAGCAAATCTAAAATAGACACTGCAGTAGCAATAATCACACAGCTCCAGCCTGTGAAAATTAAAGGCTGATGATGTCAATAAAGACATGTGAGAAGTTTGAACAAAAGACTACCGTTCAGTCACTTTCTAAAAAAGTATTACTAACAAAAAGTTATGGCTACATTCTTTTTTGGTATGAGAGAAATAGTTAATTTTGTTTAACAGCTGGGAAATAAGTTCAGACAGTGCAGTAGTAGCCAAGTCATGTAGAACTTTTGAAACATTCAATGTTCCTCTGCAGCAAAAATCAAGCCATCAGATCTACTGATATGCACTTTAAAGCTTGCAGCAGGAATTAGGTGAAGTTGTTGCCAATTTCTTAAAACTATTAGACGATGCAACCAGAAAATGTAAATACAAGAATGCAGATTAAAGGCTCCTGGATTAATTTATTTGGGACTTTGCAAATCCTGAATTATAAAAAGAATTGATTGAAAAGGGCAAGTTCATAATGTCACAGGTGTAGATGAGGCTGAAACTTAAAAGCTTGAACAAACAAATGAAGAACTGACAACAGAACATTAGCTATTTGGGTAAATATGAGGAAGACAGTACGGTTGGCATGTCTGGAAAAATTTCACCAAGGTTTTAGTAATTCTAGTGAAATAAGTTAACACAGACCAGCATCCTGCCACCAAGTCACTCTTTATTTACATGTGCACAGTACATGAGCTCTGACCAGCTAGCTCAGAGCCAGTCCCTAGAATAGTGCGATCTTCTGAATCATTCTCTGTCAGCCAAGGCTCTCTGCTTGGCCCTGATTAACAACTCCCATCACGGATTTCATAGTCAATGAGATCTACCTGGCCAGTGTTCCAATCATTACATCCCTCCCTCACTACGTCCAGGGATGTAGACCTGTTCTTTTTCTTGTAGCTTCTTCCAGTACATTGTCGTCCAAGGTCCAATTCCTCTGACTTGGACGGAGGTGGCATATACCGGACCGTAGCTCTTCTCTTGCATCTGGAGCATCTCAGGAGAGCTTCCTCTTCTTCAGGGGGTAACGGTAGCGAAGCATCCATCTTGGACTACGGTGTTTCTTTGATGTTAGAGGAAGGGGGAGAACTCACTGTTTCTAATGGTATTTCTGACTGTTCTGAGGGGTTAGATATGTTTTGCTCCAGCACAATTTGTGAGGTAACAGCCATCATATGATCCACATGTTTGGTCAGGATCATCTCACCTACTTGGACTTTGTATGTCACGGGACCTGACCTCACATCGACCTCACCTCGTACCCATGCAGAGTTATTTCCATGGTTTCGATACCAAACTTTATCCCCTTAAGTAAACTACCTCTTGCGCTCAGAGTACGCATGTGGCTGGCATTGGCATTACTGCTGCCGTTTCACCCTCCTCCCAGGTCCAGGAATATCAGGCTTAATCTGGTGTGGAGTTTTCTCTCCATGAGAAACTCTGCTGGAGCTATCCCTGCAGTTGCATGAGGGGTTGTCCTATAATCAAATATGAACCAGAACAATTTGGTATTGAGTGAAGCTGTAGGGTGTTTCTTTAAGCCTGCCTTCAATGTTTGGACGATGGATTGTTTTGAGCTGTCTGAACATGCCAAATGCCATTCAACTTTAGAAATTACTCAAAATCTCTGCTGGTAAATTGTCCACGACCAATGTTTCTGAGATTCCGTGTATTGCGAACTATGATCACAGTTTTTCAATCCTTGAGTTTGCCAAATGAACTCAATGCACATCCAACCACCTTGAATGGGCATCCACAATGACCAAGAACATTCAGCCTGTGAAAGGACTGGCTAGTCAGTGCTTTTGCATGTTTACATCATTAATCCCACATACAAAACAGTCTCTCAGCATCTTATACAGGGTTAACCCAAATTCACATGCCTCTGCCAGTCATCTTAACCTCAAAAATCCTGACGCGGATTTCCCTGGTTCTTGAACAGCTGTTAAAAAACTGATAGCGTATTAGAATTAGAGGAGGCTTGGGGTCATAATACTCCTTAACTAAATCTGGCGACGCTTGAAAGATTTTGCTATCTGGCACCTCAGGGAAAGTTAAGCTCCTAAAAACCAAAAATGCTACAGGTCTACAAGCAGTCAGAAGGATTAATTATTGCTTTTCATCTTCACCAATGTGATTTGCCCAGACAAAGTAACGCATATTGGGCCCAGTCTTCGACAACAGGATCGATGAGTTAAGTTTCCCAAATAAAGGTACGATGCCAGAAATGCTTATCCCAACTTAAAGGTGACTGTCACAAGCAATGTTTTTTCAGCAGCACACTGTTTTCTCCCATTGCCTCTGAAATAACTGCACAGAGGGTGGTATCCTGTCACCAAGTCACTCTTATTTACATGTGGACAGTACACTGGCTCTGATTTGCCAGCTCAGAGCCAGTCCCTAGAATGAGGAGACTCACTGAATCTCCTGTTTATCTCTGTCAGCTATGGATCCCTGATTGGCTCAGGTTAACAACCGCAATCAAGGATCTCATAGTCAATGAGATCCATCTGTCCCTGGTTACAATTACTACACTGGCCAATAAAAATGTTTTAGTCTATTAGCCTATATTTTTATGATACTTATGTGACCTGCTGTTGAAATTTTGTGAGCTGCTCGGAAAATTTTGTGATACTCAGATGGAACTACTACCTAAAAGACTACTGCCCAAAACTAATCAGCAGGTTTTTAGGGCTATGATATTAGTTCAATTTCTGATTAGGCTTTCTCAATTCAGGCTCCATCTGTTGCATTTCTGTCAAAGACGCTGGGTGAAACATGTCAGTTTCGTTGTCTTTTCCTTCATCTTTTCTGTTTAGCTTTTGAAAAATAGTGTCAAATAACCGAACTTCTATATCATCTTTTTCATGGATTCTTCCTCTTCTTATCTAATGTATGGCATAAGACCTAGTGAAGACAACATAACCAGGAAACAACTCAGGATGTTTCTCCTGTAGCATCTCAGATTCTTTTAGTTCTACTAGATTTCCAACACCCTGAATGAGGCTAATATTCTTAAAACAGCAGTAACTCCGCAAGATAAAATCAATTATTTCTATCAAGATTTGTTACACTACTTTGACTGCAACATCTCCATTTACAAAGATGCTATTTAATCCAACTCCATTTAAAACAGCTGATTTGTAACCTCCATTTATAACTCCATTTAATGCTTATTTGTGCATTAGTTCCACTGGAAGAAAAACTGCATCATCAGCCAGCATCAAAGACTGGCTTAGTGCAGTACTCTAATTTTTTTATTGCTTTACCTCCTTGTGTAGAAAAATAAGCAAATACCTCTTCTTTTGAGATAAAATTTATAAAACTTCCAGTAGCGAGAGTCTCTCTCAATAATCATGGAACTGACCAATCTTGACTGTTCAAGTCCCTTCAGAGGAGGTTCGAGTAGAACTTGCACCATCTGTATTACTACAGTTTTAATATCCACTTCTTTAGTGATACACCCCTTACTCAGAATTGCTTAGGCATTCCTGTTACTGCAATAGGTCTCCCACATAGAACTAAGATTCACAGATCCCTCTTAAATTCAACAAATTTCTGTCCCACCAAGAGCCCACACTTAGCTACAATCCTGACTGCTTACTGGACAAGTCAGATTTCAGAGCTTGGTTTGGTATTGGATGTAGGTTTGCTTGCTGAGCTGGAAGATTCATTTCCAGATGTTTCATCACCTACTAGGTAACATCTTCAGTGGGACTCCGGTGAAGCACTGCTGAAAATTCCTGCTATTTATATGTTTGGGTTTCTTTGGGTTGGTGATGTTATTTCTTGTGGTGAAGTCACTTCCTGTTCCTTTTCTCAGGGGGTGGTAGATGGAGTCTAACTACATCACAGACATCTCAGAAATGACTGCCAGACTACTCAGACCCCTTGGCATCATGGTAGCCCACAAACCCACCAACACACTAAAACTGCAGCTAATGAACTTGAAGGACCCTATACACACAACAACCAAAACTAATGTCATTTACAAAATACCGTACAAGGACTGTAACAAACAATGCATTGGACAAACGGACAGAAAACTAGCCAGATGACCCTCTCTCACTAGTATCCTTACATTCAGATGAGGAAGGACACCACTTCGACTGGGACAATACATCCATCCTATGACAAGGCAAACAAAGACAAGCGTGAGAATTCCTAGAAGAATGGCATTCCAACCGGAACTCTATTAACAAACACACCAAGTTAGACGCCATCTACCACCCCCTGAGAAAAGGAACAGGAAGTGACTTCACCAGAGGAAAAACATCACCAACCCAAAGAAACCCAAACATATAAATAGAAAGCAGGAATTATCAGCAGAGCTTCGCTTGAGGCCCACTGAAGATGTCACCGAGTAGGGTGACGAAACATCTGGAAATCAATCTTCCAGCTCATCAAGCAAACCTACATCCAAAACCTCAACCTGAGCTACAAACCTTCTCAAAACTTGCTTGGTTGGTATATTTTAAGTTTTATTTGTACAATTTTGTTAATGTGACTCTGAGTCACCCCCTATACTCATACAATATTCCAAATGTTATTTTAAGAACAAACCCAAGTTCATAACATACAAAAAAAAAGACAATTTAGAAAGACAATAAACAGCCAAAAATATACAAATCCTTTCCCAGCAATATCCTTTAGAGTCCTTCAATCCCAGTGAAATGTTACTCTTATATTAACTCTTTAATTTCTTATTAAACTGAAGTTGCAAGCATTTCGTTTTAGTGATTTTCTGTACATTTACCAGATGTGATTCTCTCCATTGCTCTTTTTTGTCCCAGACACAGAAAAACATGAACTCACAACTCTTTCTGCTGAACCTTAAAAGGGTCTTTTCCTTGAACTGCTGAAATAATAAAATACACCTTTCCAACCTGAAAACTGCACAAACTGTTCTTCCACTGACATGGAACTCTTTATGTAAATGAGGCCTCATTCTGGCCATTGACCATTTGTCGTGCTGTGGTCATTCTGTAGTTCTACTTTTTAAACATTGAACAATTGACCACCACGTTTCAGGTGAAGTTGCTTTGCTTAATAAAATGCTTTCTTGGAAATCTTTGAAGTCACTGTTCAAACACGACTCACTGAGCTCTTAAAAAAAAAATCACTTCCACAGAAATGATTACTGAAATAATTTTTTCCTCTAGTATGGAAGCCAATTTCCCAACTGACAAGCTCATATTACACTTCTCCTACCCAAATAAATTCCTTATGAGGCATTTTCAATTTCTACCAAAATGTAAGTTCTTGATATTGCTTTTTTACATTGACAGCAATAATCTATTTACATTAAATTTACAAAAGGTTTTCATAATAGCCATTTTCTACACAAGTTCATTTTGATCACAATACATTTTCTTCCATATTTGCTCTTGATGAAGCATTGGCTACCGGACTGTCGTTGCCTGCAACATGACTGATTTTTAAGTGAATAGCTGTAGCATTAAGCTCTAATGAAACCGTCTTAGATTTTCATCATGGAATCTCTCTGTCCAATTCTGTAACACTTCCAATGGATTCGAGTGTTGCTAATGTAATCCCACTATTTAAAATTTTTTAGAGAGAAAACAGGGAAGTTTATATTGTAGATTACACACTGTTTAACTTGACATTTGTAATGGACATTTTCCCCATTACCAAAGTTTTAATAGTAGAGCACTTGGAAAACAGAGTCAGCATGGATTTACAAAACGGAAATGATGCCCGACAAAATTCTGGAATTTTTCTGAGGATGTAATTAACTGAGTTGATAAGGGGATGCCAGTAGATATGGTTTACTTGGACTTTCAGAAGGTTTTCTATAAGGCCTCTCATAAAACAGATTAGTATGTTAAAATTAAAGTGCATGGGATTGAGGTAGTGTACTGAAATGGACAGAGGATTGGTTGGCTGACAAGAAACACAAAATAGGATAAATGAGTCTTTTTCCAAAAGGTAGGCAGTGACTAGTGGGGTACTGCAGGGATCAGTGCTTGGACCCCAGCTATTCACAATATACATGAATGATTAGATGAGGGAACTAATCATAATATCTCCAAGGTTGCAGATGACACGATGTTGGGTGGAAGGGTGAATTATGAGAAGGATGCAGAGATAATTCAGTGTAATGTGGACAAATTCAGCGAGTGAGCAAATGCATGGCAGCTGAAATATAACATGTCAGGTTATTCACATTGGTAATATAAAGGAAGGCTTATTATTATCTGAATGGGAATGGATTGGGAAAAGGGGAGCAGCAACAGACCTGGGTGTCCTTGCACACCAGTTGCTGAAAGTATCCATTCAGGTGCAATAGGCTGTGGAGAAGGCAAATGGTATTTTGTCCTTCATAGTGAGAGGATTTGAGTATAACAGGAGAGTTGTCTTGCTGCAATTGCACAAGGCATTGGTGAGACCATACCTGGAATATTGTGTATAGTTTTTGTCTCCTTATCTGAGGAAGGATGTTCTGACTATGCAGGGAATGGAATGAAGGTTTACCAGACTGATTCTTGGGATGACTTGACTGATGTATGAAGAAAAACTGAATCAGTTAGGATATATTCAGTGGAGATTAGAAGAATGGGGGAACCTCATGGAATCTATAAAATTCTAACAGGCCTGCAGAGAGTAATCACAAGAAGGATATTATCGAAAACCAAAGAGTGTAGAACCAGGAGTCACAGTCTAAGGATAGAGCTGAGATGAACAGAAATGTCATCATCTGGAGAGTGGTGAGCCTGTGGAATTCTCTGCCACAGAAAGCAACCGAAGTCAAAACATTGAATGTTTTCAAGGAGTTAGACATAGTTTAACAAAGGGTATGGGGAAGAAGCAGGAACTGGTTACTGAATTGGATGAATTAACCAAAAGGTTAATTAAGAGGGAATAAATAGAGCATGAGAACAAACTTGCAAGGAACATAAAAGTAGATGATGAAAGCTTCTGTAAGTATGTAAAAAGATAAGGATTAATGAAGACAAATGTAGGCAAAATGTACAGTCTGAATTGGGAGAATTGATAATAGAGAAGAAAAATGATTGAGCAATTAAGCACCAACCTTTGTTCTGTCTTTAAAGAAGTGATAGGGAAACAAGTATTTTTGGGAATGAAGAATTGACGAAAACTAGTATCAAAGAAAAAAAGTGTTAGAAAAATTAATGGGGCTGAAAGTTGAAAACACCTCAGGGCCTAATAATCTACATCCCAGGGTACTAAAGAAAATAGGTCATGGAAATAGATTTTTTTGGTTTTTAATCTGCTAAAAATCTATAGATTCTGGAACAGTCGCAGAAAATTAGAGGACGGCAAATGTAACCCACTATTTTGAAAAGAAGGACGAGAGAAAACCAGAATTACAGACCTGTTAGCCTAACATTAGTAGATGGGAAAATAATGGGAGTCTATTATGAAGGATGTGATAAACAGGACACTTTAAAAATACCAACAGTATTACACAAAGTTCAACAGCAGCACTACGTTCCCAAAGAGGACAAAGGATTACCAATAAATATGTCCAAATGGTCACTCGAACACTCATGGAAAAATGAAAATCAAACAAAGACACCAATCTTGCTTTATTACAACTCTGATCTATAACTCTCAAGGTTTTTATAAAATTATCTTTGGAATAATTGAATGGAAGAAAGTACAAGACTCCTTCCTGGTCTCCTGGTCAACTCACTTATTCACAGGTAGGTGGATATCAATACTTCAACAAAGATTTTCAATCCATGCCTGAGTAATTGCAAGGGCAAACTGTACACATACATAATCCCATCCTGAAAATCTAGAATCCTGAACTGGAAATGTAGAAAAGTTCAGCAACAATGTCAGCAGCATCATGAACCAGCAAGAAGTACATCATCAGCAATGTCACCAGCAACTGACACAAAATCAATAACATTGAGCAAAACTGCTACACACTAGGAGTAACAAAAGCAATATTGCCTGTGCAGCCTGGCCATTCATCACTGAAAGCGATGAATACCAAATCCACAAAATGGACACACAGCATTCCATCACCCAAGCCACACAACAAATAATGGACTTAAGAACAGAAACTAAGCAATAAAATATTCTTAGGTGTTCAGTTTATTTATAAAAGTTAATTATCAATCTACTTTAGTTAATAGAAAAAATGTTAATTGTTGGAATTTTAATATTTATTTAGAACTTTTTAGAGAAAAAATGACGACAAGCATTTATATTATTCATAAAGAACTTGTTATATGAGTATGTATCCCATGGTGCTGGATTCACTGTCATATTACAGTCATGTGCTGAGTAACGATGTATCAATCTGTCAATCTACAGTCACATGGAGAGCTGAAAAAAAAGCTAAAAGTATGATTGGCCTGAATTTTTTGAGGATTGGCAGTCGTTGTCATATTGTCACTCCACTCATACTTTTCTCCACTACATTTCTGGTCCTGCTTTTATTCCTGGATTCCCCAGAAATCTGGAGTGTGTCTGAAATGGAACTGCTTCAGATAAGACACACCATGTCCTCTTCTTAAAGCACTAGCTGCTGCTTTCTACAAGGCCAAAAGTTCCAACCTTTCTCTGAAGAGCACAGAAAGATGGCAAATGTGTAATGGGTAAGTGTGGATGACGTAAAAATATAAAGTAAAGGAGTTAGTAGGTAAGGGAGTAGGTTTAGTGAGGTGTTACGGTAGGTGAGGTAAATGATTAAGGGTTATTGAGTACTAAGGATGGCTAAGGTTACTGATGAGTGCAGTGGATAGTTTGGAAGAGTGGGTGAGATGCTAGGTAGTCAAGTTGGGGACAATTAGGTTGGGTCCGTTGGGGGTAAGTCGGGGTGAGTTGGACAATTAGGCAGGGTAGTTGGTGTGCCCTGAGGTAAGCTGGGACCGTTGCAGGAGTAATTGGGGAAATCAGTGTGAGTGATTGAGAGGTCAGGTTAGGGATTCAGCTGGATAGTTATTAAGATTTAGACCAGATTTCCTCATGTTTCAACATTTCCAGGGTAACCATTTGAGTAGGTAGGCCTATATTCTCCAAAGTCTCCTACTATAACTGAGAGTTGGAGACATTTTTGTGGGCCCTCGGAGCAAAGCATTGCCGACCAAAAGTTCAAATTCATCAATTCCCATGGAGTCCTTGCACTGGGACTTCCAAAGAATTCAATGGCACATCTTCTGGAGTAATCCCAGTCTGTAAGTAACTGGAGATCTGATTAGAGTGGTGCTGGAAAAGCACAGCAGGTCAGGCAGCATCCGAGGAGCAGGAAATTCGACGTTTCAGGCAAAAGCCCTTCATCAGGAATCATCAGGAATCTCTAATCTTGACTCTGATCTCCAGCATCTGCAGTCTTCACTTTCACCTATCAGATGATCTGGGCTATTATGTCTCACTGATGGAAACCAGATGACACCACATCTGTATTTATTTCAGTCACTTATTCTCATTGATTAAGGAAATACACAAATTGTCCCAATGTTGAGCAAGGTACCACGATCTTTTTGACCTCACTGGACAACTATCAGCAAGCACTTCCAGTGATTTGTAGGCAAAAAAAAACTAAACCTGCAATTGCAAGTCAAGCTAATAGGGGACATTGCAAGATTCCTTGCTCCAGACAAATCTAATCCTAACTATCCAACAATGATAAATATTACTTATTTACTCAGAAATGCTAGTTGGCAAATTCGGATTTCTGGTTGGCCATATATAATACATATATCAATATCGAATAACACGGAGTTACACTGATCTATTTTGTTACTGCTGAACAAAGCAATTCGAAGTACAAAAACGTATATAAATTAACATCCTCACAAGTACCAATTAAATAAAATTGGTGTGCAAAGGTGCATTTCAAATATAAAAAGGAATTCAAATCATTTAAAATGATTTGGCAATCACATATTTTGCGACACTAAAAATACACGAACAAAACTCCATCCAGAATTAATAACTGGTTGTAATGATGCAATAAAAACGACCCTGCTTTTATTCAAAAATATAACCCAATATGGCAGTATTTAAGAATCAATAACAAACTCGTTCAATTTGAAAGACGAAAAAAAATCATACGATTAAGGCTGTTTTAATTAAGATCTGCTTATCTTCGGCCATTCCGTTAATTTAAAATGATTGCTATTGAAATGTCATTAAAACATAAGTCAACTTTACATTTTACCAACGCAAGAACATTTTCTAAACTGATCGCTTCTACTTTAAATATTTGCAAGATTAAATAGAAACTTGCGTCTATGCTTGACATGAAGACGACCTGAACGACTGAACAAATTAACAGGTGAACGACAAGGACATCAATAACAGCGAAGAAATTAAATTTCATTGTTAAATATCAACGCATTGTACACCTACACAAAAACAAATGACTGCGGATGCTGGAAATCGGGTAGGGGATGGACAGAATCAATTAAACATCTGTTTGTTTGTGCTCTCAGAATGGCAGGTTTTATGTTGCCCATTAACAAGCCCATATATATGTATCCCATCTGACAGCAATAACAAACACTCCTCCTCAAAGCATGGCGAGACGTGTAACATGCACAAGTCAAATATCAAAGCAATCTCGCCAACCAAACCAAGAAGCGGCTCTCACCAGCAGTTTCCCAGATAACTGTCACATTAACAGCTTGCTCCTATAGACTCATATCTACCAGTAATGCGATATGGGGGGGAATTAACCAACCTAGCAGGAGGATTTCATGTTTAAAAGATTGAGTTGGGAGGGGTAGTAAACGCCTGCCTATCTCTCTCACACGCTCCCTCCAAGGTTCTTCGTTGTCAAGATACCAATAACTGCGAAATTAATACCAAATTGGTTTTCCTTTACGTTTACTTTACCTTTCGTTGGTGCAAATCGCATACAGTACCATATCATTCAAAGAAATCGTGCAAGCAACAATGTTCCAAGGCGACCGGACAGCATTCACGTCCAGAACTTGGTCTCAGTATTCAAGATTTGTACAAAAATTACCAGTCAAATAAACTTGCTTCGTCGCGGAGCTACATCCTCCAATTGACAGGACAGATGTCCAATTGTAAGTCGAAACGCCACATAGTTCCACCCTCCGGACGACATCACGTGGGAAACAGACCATTCAGGACGCATGACAAAGTGGCCCTGCCTCTCAGTCCCAGCAAGTTAGAGTGAAGCCGGCCTGAAGAAACCTTTCTGTCTCTGGACGTTGCCTGCATGAATGAGGAAAGCTGGAGGTGGTGTGTGTTGCGGAGGGGGAGACAGAAAGGAAGAGAGAAAAATAATTTCCTTGAGAAAGTGAATGTTATTTGCCGCCGAGATCTACAACGTTTCATATTTCAGTCACTTGCGTCCGTCGTTTTTATTTTGGGTCAGATATGATCAGGCGACTGAGATGGGCCATCCTGGTGCGGACAGTGGAGGGGCGGGGAGAAGCTGGGCTTTAGTGGTCCTCGCGCCGGCTCGCTCCGAGTCCGGGGGGGTGCTCGCGCACCGAGACGCGGCTTTGAAAAGAAACCGAACAAATCGCGCGCTTCAGAGCCGTGTTAGAGGGGCGCAGGAAGTTGTCATGGAGAAAGATGGCGAGCTCGAGAGGTAAACAATGTCTAACAACTTCAACCAGAGACCATGTTAATGCCATGATCAGCGGCACAGGGCCTGCTGGCGCTGCCCTGTCCGCGGTGTCTTGGCAACCGACTCCAAGCAAAACCGATTCAAACTTTTCTGGTTACTTGTTCGGTATTGCGTTTGTTACAGGCATTTTCCCAAGTATGTGTCTGTGCATATCTGCATAAAACATACCAGCCCAGTGTGGCCAGTTGGTGTGACGTGTTTCTCGCTGTGGTGATATCCACCTCACAAATCTGGGATATGTCACGGCCATCCCCTCGCCCACAACCTCAGCAAGGGATTTGGATCAATCAGTGTCTACATAAAGTTCAAGTTACCCTCCGACTAAAACATGCCGGAGAATATGATAGGGTTCAGAAATCCGGCACGTTACCATCCGTGATTTGTTTGTCACTAGACTCGCCAGTGGAACATAGTAGAGCACCATGCTTATCACGGTCTTTCAATTACTGCTTATATAATTTTTGAAAATCAAATCAACATGTGGAATGTTATTACAGGTATCCTACTTACATTTTTATGGAAATTTATCTTTTTTATAGTTACTCTTTATTTGCACTGTAGCTACTAACATAATAACAGAAATAAATCTAAGAACTACGAATGCTGGAGATTTGAAGCTAAGAAAAACAGAAAATGCTGGAGAGACTCAACAGGTCTGGCAGCATCTGTGGAGAGAAAACTGTTGACGTTTTGAATTCAGTGACCCTTCAGAATAATGACTTCATTTCATCTGTGATACAAGGTCCCCTAAACAGCAATGTGACAATATCCAGCTGACATATATTTTCAACTTGTTTTGAAGTTTTTATTCCTTACATATTGTGCCACCCCAGCTCTACTCCAAGGCTGGGCAATGTGAGGTTGTCAATATGAGGGGTTGCACCGTGGCTCAGCAGTTAGCACTGTTGTTTCACAGCACCAGGGTCCCAGGTTCAATTCCAGCCTTGGGCGACTGTCTGTGTGGAGTTTGCACATCCTTCTCGTGTCTGCGTGCGTTTCCTCCGGGTGCTCCGGTTTCTTCCCAAGGTCCAAAGATGTGCAGGTCAGTGAACTGCCAGGCTAAATTGCCCATAGTGTTCGGTTCATTAGTCAGAGGGAGGTGGGTCTGGGTGGGTTACTCTCTGGAGGGTCGGTGTGGACTGGTTGGGCCGAAGGGCCTGTTTCCATACTGTAGGGAATCTTAAATTTAGTTTTTGGAGCTCTTATGGCACGACAGTAAAGACCTTATCTCTGGGCCAGGAGACCTGGGTTCAAGGTCCACCTGCTCCAGAGGTGTGCAATAACACCTCTGAACAGTTTGGTTAGAAAATATCTAAGTAGGCAAGGAATATGTCTGGAGGTGTAATATCCCAAGATTGTGAGGTGGTCAACACCACAGCAAACAGCACCATAGAACATACCACATCGCACTAACCTGTCAAACCTGGGCTGATATATCTGCATACAAATGCTTAAGCTCTTTTTCAAAGGCTGTTTTGAGATTTCCTTGAGGAATTTCAGGGTCTACTTTTCTTCATTTTCATTTACTCCATAAAGCGTTAGATTACATGGTAACATGACTAGTCTGTATTTGTACTGTTTTTTCCAGTTTTTTTTCCTTAGCTTTTACAGCATTTTAGTAATCTAAATCAAAAGACTATAATACACAGATCATCCAATTTTCAGCCAAGGATTAATCCGATCAAAAGTACGTGATAAACATATGTCAATGCTATAATCTGATGTGCTTTCCCTGTTCTAAATTATCCTTGAAAAACTAGTGGTAAACTACCTTTTTGAATACAACTGAGTTGTTTGCTGGTCATTTTCAAAGATCAGTTCAAAGTCAATTACATTGCAGTGTGTTTGGATTCAACAAAGGCCTCAATATTTAAGGATGATTTCTTTCCAGAGAGGACATTAGTGCATCATGTGTTTATCTTTACAACAATGCAATTTATTTCATTGAGTTTAATTTCCCTTCCAAGAAGGGAATTTGAGTCCTAATAATTCATCCAGGCTTTTGGATTGCTAGCTTAGTAAGCTGACCACTCTACTACTGATCCCTGTCACAAACTGAATGGATGTAAAACATAAAAGTATCTCGTGAAATTTCTATCTTCACTGCTCCATTATATGCCCTGATATCTTATTATGTCTTATCGTATTAGGACCCAGATACCATTTGATGTTTAGTACTTAGTCCACACAAAATGGGCGGCACGGTGGCACAGTGATTAGCACTGCTGCCTCACAGCGCTAGAGACCCGGGTTCAATTTCCACCTCAGCCGACTGTGTGGAGTTTGCACATCCTCCACGTGTCTGCGTGGGTTTCCTCCGGGTACTCCGGTTTCCTCCCACAGTCCAAAAATGTGCAGGTTAGGTGAATTGGCCATGCTAAATTATCCATATGTTAGGTGATGGGGTAAGTGTAGGGGAATGGATCTGCACGGTGGGTTGCGCTTCGGCGGGTTGGTGTGGACTTGTTGGGCCGAAGGGCCTGTTTCCACACTAAGTAATCTAATCTAAAAAAAGACTGTATTCATATTGCAAAGTCAGCATGAGGACGCTCTGACATTAGTTACAGTTAATGTGTAGCCCAAAGCGGTGAAACACCAGAGTAAAGTGTAGCAGTTTGTAGAAAGGTACCTTGCTTTCAAATTATTCAGGATGAATATGGACAGCTCAGTTCAAAATTCATTAGAAAAATGAAAGCTGGTTTCTAGCAATCTAGCACTTAACCCTTAGCAACAACTTAACTAAAGTCAGTAGTAAATTTAGGGCACAAAATATTTAAAGATATGACAACCTTTATAAGTAAATAAATTAACAAGTGGTTTGGAGAGTATGATCTACTGTTGTCCAGGTTTAACTGTTTGGAAATGATGAGGCTGCAGCTTTGAGACAAGTACCGGTTAGGGAATATAATGCGGGTGTCTTATTTGAGCGTTTTTAATCTTTGTCGCCATTTCACTGTCTTCCTTCCTGGCTCAGATTCACCACAGCTTTTAGTGCTACATTGGCATTCCATATGCTAGCAGTTGGGCTTCTTGCACAGACCATCTTTGTTCTATCTCTCTCACAGGCAGGGATAGCATTTCTCTCATTTGTTATCGATTTTTCTTTTCGCAGGCATTTTAGGGCTTTTGGAGGCAAATTCATCCACTCTCTTCATGTATGTCAAACATGAGCTGCAATTTCATTACCTATGCCTTGGAATTGTGCAAGGTCTACATAAATGCCCTTTAAAGCCTGCATCATTGTTATTTAATAACTATAAATGTGGATCAGTTTCTCAAGGGACTGTACATTCTTTTCTATCTATAGAAATTGACGAGGTATTTTCTGAGGAATCATTTGAAGGTTATGCATTGAAAAGTTGTACTGTAGTTGGTGTAATTAAAGGGAAATAAACATTTTTTAAAATGTTATCGTAATTATGTATTCAAAATGGGAAATCCCAAGAGACAGTATTAATTCCTCTGAAGCAGCCAATGCTGATAGTAACAAGGAAAAACTTTTCTAAGTTATTGTTTGGGGAAATTAAAAGATAATTTTAAAATTTGCATCAATAATGGGAAGAAAATGTCCTGTTTCAAAGATCAGAAAACAGCATTGAATGATGTTAGAAAGCTTATGCACTTAGCACACTTGCACTGCACGTGAAAAATTACATTGTTAGGTACAAGACAAATTTACAAATAAATGCGGATAGGTTAGGTGAAAGGTGTAGATGGAGTTTAAAGTTAATTGTGAGGTTGTCCATTTTGGTTAGAAGAGCAGAAAGGCACGTATTATCTAAATAGAGAGAAACTTCAAAATGTTTCAGTGCAGAAGGATCTAGGTGTCCACATGCATGAGGTAATAAGAAAGGCAAATGGAGTTTGGCATTTATAATTAAAGGAAGAGAGTATGAAAGTAGGGAAGTGCTGCTGTGACTACAAGGCATTAATGAGACTGCAGCTGGAGACTCTACAGTTTTGGTCCCCTCTTTGAGGAAGGAGTTTGAGTTGCATTGGAGGCAGTTCAGAGAAGATTGATTAGATTGATTCCAAAGGTTTGTTTCACGAGGAAAGATTGAGCATTTCTGGCCTAAACACACTCAAGTTTAAAAAATGAGGGGAAAATTAATTGAGACATATAAGATGCAAAAAGGGATTCACAAAGTAGAGCTAGAGAGGATGTTTGCCCCACAAGAGGAATTTAAAACCATGGTCATAGTTTTAGAATAGGGGTAGCAAGTTTAAAACAGTGATGAGGAGACATTACTTCTCTCAAAGGACCGATAATCTGGAATTCATTACACGACAGTGCATGGAGCCAGCACATTGAGTAAATTTAAGGAAGTCATCAACAGATTTTTAATTAGTAATGGGTTGAAGAGTTATGGAGAATAGGCAGCAAAGTGTGATTGAAACCGAGATAGGTTCAGCCATGATTGTAATGAATGGCAGTGCAGGGTTGAAGGGCTGAATTATCTATTCCTGCACCTGGTTCCTATTTCTTAATGTCATGTGTTGTGAATTGAAATGACTGAAGGCTAGCATCTGTGTAATGGATGCTAATACGTTCGCCTTGACTTCACTGATGTGCTGAGTGTCCCCAGTGATGAGGATAGTCTATTTGTGCAACTATTTCCTCCTGGTTGTTTTATTGTCTACATCATTCATGACCAGAGTCAGCCAGTATGGAAACAGACCCTTCGGTCCAACTCGTCCATGCTGACCATGTTTTCCAAACTAAGCTAGTCCCACTTGCCTGCATTTGGCCCATATTTCTCTAAACTTTTCCTATTCGTATACCTGTCCAGATGTCTTTCAAAGTTGTAACTGTACCGGCACATACCATTTCCTTTGACAGTTCATTCCACATATGAACTACCCTTGTATGAAAAAGTTACCCCTCAGGTCCCTTTTAAATCTTTCTCCTCTCACCTTAAAAATACACCCCCTAGTTTTGAACTCCCCAACCTAGTGAAAGGACCTTTGTTCACCTTATCTATGCCCATCATGATTTTATAAATCTCTATAAGGTCTCCTCTTAACCTTTTACACTGCAGCCTCTCCCTAAAACTCAAACCTTTCTGTTGCAGCAACATCTTTGTAAATATTTTCTAACCACCTCCAGTTTGATCATATTTTTCCCATAGCAAAATTTTACACAGTACTCCAAAAGTGTCCTCACTAACGTCCTTTACACCCTCAATGTGATATCCCAACTCCAGTGCTCAATGGTCTGAGCAATGAAAGCAAGCATGCTAATCACCTTTTTAACCACCTATGATGCACCTTTCAAAGAATTATATACCTGAGCCCCCTAGGCTTCTCTGTTTGACAACACTACCTAGAGCCCTACCATTAACTGTATAAGTCCTGCCCTTGTTCGCTTTACCAAAATGCAATACCTTCCATTTATCCAAATTAAACTGCTTTTTTGCACACTTCACTGATCTCTTGGCTGATCTCTCAATTTGTTGGCAATGATCCCATTTGGCATCTGCCAGGCTATGAGGTAACAGACTGTAGTTGAATACAGTTCTGCTGATCTAAAAGCCCATAGTATCTCATGATAGTTTTGAGTTGCAAGATCCGTTTAAGTCTTAGGATAGCAGTAGTGCCACACAATACAATGGAGGGTGTCCTCAGTGCAAAGATAACACTTGATCACCACAATGACTGAGTGGTGGTTACTCCTGCTGATACTATCAGGTAGATTGGAGAGGATTGATGCTCAGTAGATTTCTCCCTCTGAATCCCTCAATGCCTGTGCCAGCCACAAACCATAGCAACAGAAGTAGGCCATTTGGCCATTGACTCTGCTCCATAGTTGAATACCAGCATGGTTGATTTAATAATCCACCTTCCTGTCTTTTTTTCCATTAACTGTGATCCCCTTAATTCTTAAAAACTCAGTCATGAATATATTTAACAACCAGCCTAAACAGCCATCTGAAGTAATGAATGCCACCAATTCATTACCTTTAGAGAAGAAATTCCTCCTCATCTTTGTTTTAAATGGGCAACCTTTCCTCTGAAATTATATCCCTGGTCCTGGACTCTTCCACAAGGGAAAACCATCTCATACACCCATTTGGCCATTTGGCTCATTGGGTCCATGCCAGTTAAAGACCTGACTGTACTAGTCCTATTTTCCAGCTCTGGTCTATTAGCAACAAAATTGAATGTATAAATACATTGAAGCAACTGAAGATGATTGGGTCTACATTATTAATTTTATCCATTAATCTCACAGAGGCCATAGATATAGTGAAATGGATACCTTGAAGTTTTGTGGTATCTGACTCATACATGCTGTTTTTTTGCCCTGTTTAACCATACCCAGCAAATCCAAAACTTTGGTAACTAAAAAACTTGTAAAATTGTAAAATTTTTATTGGATACATTTTAAATTTTTAACACTGAAGGATTTTTTTCTCTCTCCACACAAAAAAAACTTCTCAGGATCACTGAGGCTCATTAGTGGTACTGTTGAGGCATTGGTACATTATTTAAGAATGCAATAATGCCTTGCTCAAAAAAGGGTTTTCAAGGGTTTTTACTGTGAGATTAACAGCAGAAGAATGGATGTTCATTGATTCAATGATTACTCGGTGATGGTAGTTTTGAAGGACATTAGTACCTCCGAACGAATGCAGAATCATTAGCAGCAACATTTTGCTATCTGTGTTATACATCCTGTTGCTTTCAGTTTCAGTGGTGAAATAAACTGATGGTTTTACCATTGCAAAATTCAGGCCACTGTTTTTATTAATGACGTTTTTCTATAGTTCTGAAGTTTTATTTTTTATTTTGTAAAATATATTTGGGGACTTTTGTTTAAAATCAGGACTATTGTCAGAAAGGAGGCCACAATCAATACTTCATTGTTGTTTGCTCCCAGATTCCATTTTCATGTCTCCATGGTGGTGTTAGATATTACTTGTCGCCACCAACATGTTCTAGGCTTTGGGGCTACAGTGCCCCAGCTGCCATTCAAGTGCAAAAACCTGGAGCCTTGGTTGCTCCACCTGCAGGCACCTCCTGCACACAGTCATCCAGATTGGCAGGAGTGTTTAGGATTTCAAATATAATGCAGCATGAGAAAATCAAGGATCTGTGTTTCCCAGATATAGCTTAACAAAAGAGATGTGCACTCACGTTTATTTTACCCACACTCTGACTTAGGTATAGATGAGAAAAATCTTATTCTTGTTTAAGTCAGGCAACTAATCAAAACTCCTTAACTCTACCAAATGAAAAAAATCAGTTTTGAAGTTCTAAAATATTACTTATTTGTGCAAAGTTTGTTAGCTGTATTTATGGTCTCAACTTAAATCAATATCCAATCACGAGACAAGATAGAAATGCCCACAAATTTTGTACCTGCTTTCCTGTGTTGTCACATTTCTTTTTGTGGAAGCAGCTCTACTGCTGGTCTGTCTGCTCTAGGGACTTCTCAGCTTTTGCTGCTCCTTTTAACCTTGCTGTGACCACTTCAGAGTCTCTCTCAGGTCTGTTGCCAGCCTATTGGCTTCTGGCACCTGAATGCTCCAGCTGCACTTGGTGATGCTGACTGCCTATCCTGGGACTTCACCTCGCCCATTCCTCCCAGCATTTACCTTGTCAACCCTCCCTAAGACAGGTTTCAATAAAGTCACCTGTCATTCTTCAGAACTCAATGGGTACAGGTCCAAAGCACTGTCTGTTCTCTTAAGAGCATCTTTTTATACTCAGAGTGAACTGTCTCTGAACTGTCTCCAATGCTAGTTCATAGGTATGGCCTAACTGGTGCCTTGTATTGTTTTGCAAAACTTCCTTATTTTTAACATTCCATTCCCTTTGAAATTAAGCCCAATAATCCATTTGCCTTCCCTATTACCCACTGAACTTGGATGCACCTCTTTTGTAACTTATGCATGAAGACATTCAAATCCCGCTATGTTGCAGCTTTCTGTAGTCTTTCTCCATCAAATAATATTCTACTCCTCTATTCTTCCTGTCGTGGTGCATAAACTCACATTTTCCCACATTATGTTCCAAAAACATGGCAGACAATATAATATCTGGTTTTTCTTTGTAGGACCCAGCCAGCTTGGTCAACAGTAGTGTTACCGAGCCACTCAAGGCACTGGTTTACATTTAATTTTTAATTTATTGAAACTTATTTATTTTGCTACGAACTAACTTGTATTGAACACTAGAACACTGGGAAAATACTTTCAGTCTTAAACCTTCATTAACCACAGATACTAGCGCTCATTGTGATCAAATTCTCCATTTCTGTGACCACTTTGTGCATTAAGATATCGTAACTTCTTTTTGTACAAAACAAGCCAAAAGATATAAATGATATTATCTTGTTTACCCAGTCAGGCATCTTCCATTTCAACACCTCTTTGCTTTTGGGAGCTGTACAGCTCATGGTAGAACACCTTTTATTGGTCAGAGCATTGAGAATTGGGAGGTCATGTTGCAGCTGTACAGGACATTGGTTAGGCCACTTTTGGAATATTGTGTGTAATTCTGGTCTCGTTTCAATCGGAAGGATGTTGTTAAACTTGAAAGGGTTCAGAAAAGGTTTACAAGGATGTTGCCAGGGTTGAAGGGTTTGAGCTATAAGAAGAGACTGAATAAGTTGGAACTGTGTTCCCTGGAGCATCAAAGACTGAAGGGTGCAGGGCTGGCCAGGCTCTGTTTAGGTGTGCTCCCCGCAGACCTGACGGGCCAGCTGGATGTCTTTTCGCATGATGGTGACTCGCTTGCGTGGATGGTGCGCAGGTTGGTGTCCACAAAGAGCCACACCAGGTAAGCCTCGCTGGCCTCCTGCAGGGCCATGAAAGGAGGTTTATAAAATTGAGGGTCATGGATAGGATAAACAGACAAGGTTTTTTCCCTGGTTGTGGGAGTCCAGAACTAGAGGGCATAGGTTTAGGGTGAGGAAGGAAAGATATAAAAGGGACCTAATGGGCAACCTTTTCACACAGAGGGTGGGGCGTGTATAGAATGAGATGCCAGAGGTGGTGGTAATATGAAGAGGAAGGATTTAGAGGGATATAGGACAAGTGCTGGCAAATGGGACTAGGTGAGGTTAGGATATCTGTTCGGCATAGACGAGTTGGACCAAAGGGTCTGTTTCCGTGCTGTACATCTCTATTGTCTCTATGACTTGGTAAGTGAATAACTTTTAAATCAATATTAAACTGGTCACCATAATGTCAAATATCAGTCCCAAACTGGAAAAAGTTCGTAAAAAGCGGCAGGATGGCACAGTGGTTAGCACTGCTGCCTCACAGCGCCAGAAACCAGGTTCAATTCCCGCCTCAGGCAACTGTGTGTTTGGAGTTTGCACATTCTCCCCGTGTCTATGTGGGTTTCCTCCGGGTGCTCAGGTTTCCTCCCACAGTTCAAAAATGTGCAGGTTAGGTGAATTGGCCATGCTAAATTGCCTGTAGTGTTAGGTAAGGGGGTAAATGTAGAGAAATGGGTCTGGGTGGGTTGCTCTTCGGAGGGTCGGTGTGAACTTGTTGGGCCGAAGGGCCTGTTTCCACACTGTAAATAATCTAATCTAATCTAGTTAAAAATCACACAACACCAGGTTATAGTCCAACAGGTTTAATTGGAAGCATACTAGCTTTCAGACCGACGCTCCTTCATCAGGTGATTTCGACATCACCTGATGAAGGAGCGTCGCTCCGAAAGCTAGTGTGCTTCCAATTAAACCTGTTGGACTATAACCTGGTGTTGTGTGATTTTTAACTTTGTACACCCCAGTCCAACACCGGCATCTCCGAATCATAATCTAATCTACATAGGGTAAAGAAAACCTTGCATTTATGAAACACCTTTTATGTCCTTGTGTGATTTATACTATTTCAGTTCCTCAGCATTGTTTCTTCCTAAGGAAACTGATATTGGAATGTAGGAAATGTGACAGTCTTTTGAGCCCTGCTAGGTCCCAGAAATAGCAATATAATAATGTTTAGAAAATCTGAATTTTTAATGGTACTGGATAAGGAACAAATAACTTCCCAGCTTATCCATTAAGTACTGACATGAGATTATTTCTTTTACATTGATTTGAAGGAGTGGGCATGACATTGATTTACTGTCTCAGCTGATAAAACTATGTGATATAAATCAAAATGTCCTGTAAAACTACTTGCTGACAAGGTAGAACATAATCCTATGCTTTCTAATATAGAGAAAAAAAATTCCACATTATCAATAAAAGCAACGCTTCTTATTACAACAACAAAACCTCAATCAGTTCACACGATGAAAGTTAAGGAATTATAGAGACTGTTGTATATAATAAATATAAATTATTAACAGCTTTAATATTTTAGATAAATTATTTCAAATCTGGTTATTGGTCATCCCTTTGCTTGTTATTCAGTTTTTAACACTTTGCTTGCACTGTGTGACACCTTTGATCACCTCCAGAGACTTATTTGACACTCCACTCAACGTTTGTATAATCTTTTGATCTCTCTGCCCATAAATTCTGTATCTGTGTGCTTTTCTCTCACTTCACCTGATAAAGGGGCTATGCTCTGAAAGCTTGTGATTTCAGATAAACCTATTGGACTATAACCTAGTGTCATGTGGCTTCTGACTTTGTCCACCCCAGTCCATATCGTGACTCCATAAGCAAGACAGAGGATGATGGTTGAGGGTTGTTTCTTGGACTGTACGCCTGTGACCAGTGGTGTGCCGTGAGGATTGGTGCTCGGTCCATTGCTTTTCATCATTTATATAAATAGATATGAATTTAGGAGGTATGGTTAGTAAGTTTGCAGATGACACCAAAAGTAGTGGTCTCGTGGACAGTGAAGAAGGTTATCTCAGAAGACAATGGGAACTTGATCAGTTGGGCAAATGGCACATGGAGTTTAATTTAGATGATTGAGGTGTTCTGTTTTGATAAGGCAAATTAGGGCAAGAGTTGGCCCTGGGGAGTGTTGCCAAACAGAAGAGTGCAATTGCGTAGTTCCTTGAGAGTGGAGGCACAGGTAGATAGTGTGGTGATGAAGGCATTGTCATGCTTGCCTTCCCTGGTCAGTGCATTAAGTATAGAAGTTGGGAAGTCATGTTGTGGCTGTAAAGGATATTGGTTAGGCCACTTTTAGAATGCTGCTTTCCATTCTGGTCTCCCTGCTATAGGAGAGGTGTTCTTAAACTTGAAAGAGTTCAGAAAAGACTTGTAAGGATGGTGCCAAGATTGGAGGATTTGAGCTATAGGGGAGGTTGAATACATTGGAGATTTTTTTCCTTGGAGCATCGGAGGTTGAGGGGTGACATTATAGAGGTTTATAAATTCATGAGGGGCATACATAGGGTGAATACCCAAGATCTCTTTTTCTAGGGTAGGGAAGTCCAAAACTAGAGGAAATAGGTTTGAGGTGAGAAGGGAAAGATTTAAAAAGGACCTGAGAGACAACCTTTTCATGCAGATGGTGGTGCTTTATGGAATGAGCTGCCAGAGGAAGTGGGTATTATTACAACATTTAAAGGCATCTGGATGGGTGCATGAATAGGAAAAATTTAGAGGGATATGGGCCAGATGCTGGCAAATAGGATGCGATTAATTAAGAATCTCTGATTTGGCATGGACAAGTTGGACTGAAGGGTCTATTTCTATGCTATAGAACTATGACTATATAAATAAGAGCCAGAGTAGGTCACATTGATGTGCCTCATTGCATATTACAGTCTTGAGAGTGGTTTTCTGCTTCCTTCCGCTTTCCTACATGCTCACTATCCCCGGCTCCCTGACAGCATAAAATTGCCTATCTCCACCTTAAATACTGTATATTCACCAATGGAACATTCATAATCCTCTGCGCTAGACAATTCCAAAGATACCACCTCATTTCTCAATTCATAAAAACAATCTAGATAAAGATATGGTGGAGCATGTGCATACATTTACAAAGGGTTTAAACTAAGTGGATTTTAAGAACAACTGGCAAATGGAATTTGATGTAGAAAAGTCTGAATTGTCCAATTTGGTCTTTTTTTATATAAGGATAGAATAGGGTACTTTCTAAATGGTGAAAGCTTAGAAACAGCAAAATTCCACATAGAAGATGATGTATAAATCATTACAATGTCATGAACAGAAAATAATCAAAGGGCTAATGGCTTCCAGGCCTCCTCAGCAGAAGACTAGAGTATAAAGGGTAGAAATTATTTTTCAATTATACAACACTTGCATTAGACTGCACTTGGGGTATGGTTAGCATTTCCAGGCATCACACCTTGGGGGAATATATTGGGCTAATAATACTTGGACTCAAAATATGAAGAGAGACTGCATGAATTGGTGCTATTTTGCTGGCCTTTTAAAAGTCTGAGGGATTTGATTCTTTATTCCAAAATACTAAGGGAAATAGAGGGGTACATTTGACACAATCTATTTCTCTAAGTTTGGATAGTATGTGAATAGGACCAAAGTCTAAAAATTAGATTCAGAAATTTTAGGAGCGAAATTAAGAAACATTAATCCATTCAAAGAGTGGGAGAAGTTTTGGAACACACTGCGAATAGCAATTTATATTAGCTCAATTGTTAATTTTTAATCTGAGATTGATTTTTGTTAGCCAGATATAGAAAAGGACTAAGGAGTAATGATGGATATTGTGATGATCCTGCTCCTTAACAAGGATATGTTGCCATTGGTTTTTGTCAAGAGGTGTCGTAAAGGCAGTGGTGCCGAAATGGCTGACGGAAACTGCCTAAGTCAACAGTCGGAGGAGTGGCCAGTTCTCCAATTCAGGTTTTTTTCTAGTTTGGTTTAGTTTTAGCAAGCAGTCTAAAACTTTCTGAGGACCTAGAGAACCAGCTACAGTGAAAAAAGGTTCCATGATTCAACAGAAGTCTTGCTAAACTTTCTCTCTGAAAACTCTCCTACCTGTAAGAACCTATATTTGAATTTACCTTTTGCTAAGGTGTGTTTTTGGGATGTTGTAGGGATTGGAACAGCTTTGTTAAGTTGCGATAGAGTCAGGTTATCAAATACGTTATGTTATTCTAAATTCTGTTTTCTTTTGTTCGTGTTTTGTCAGAAGTGTTTAAGTAAATTGTTTTCTTTAAAGGTGTGTGGTTTGGCTGGCTGCATCACTCCTGGAATATCCACTATACATTTGTCGAAAACAAAGTTAGGGTCTGGGCTACCTTAAAATATATTAAGGGGATCTGGCCTGGTCCATAACAATAGATTGGGTTTCTGATTAGCCATTATCTCACTAATAGTAGAACACGCTTAAGGGGTTAAACAGTCGATGTCTACTCCAACTCCAATATATACATAGGCATTCTTTCTTTTAAAAATGTCTAGTAAAATTCATACTTATTTCATTTTATTAACATGGTTATGATCATGTTTGGTATATTTTCCTTTTCCAGAAAGCTTGGGCTATAGTAGTGTAGTAATTATGCTGTTGGAGTCCTATTGAAGAAGTGTGGACTAATAGTAAGAGTTCAAACACCATAATGCAACTTCCAATACAGTTTCTTTTTAAACTTCAGAATTTTTCTGATCCAATAATATTCTTTTGGAAAATAAAATTGACTTTCTTGCCAAACCTATCCCGACAAATATGCTTCATTTGTAACTGCTCTCTGAACTGAACTAACAAGCCACTCAATTATACAGGTAAACCATGGTAGAGTAGTTCAAGAAGAGTGCTTACCCTCAACTTGTTAAAGGCATCAATCTCCAGATCCCAAATTTGAATATACATTATATGGAAGTTCTTTGATCTTGATTTCAAGTAATGTTTCCTATTGGAGCAACAAATAGGATTATTTTTCACATGCTGCCCAACAGTTTGATATGTTGCATCTAAAGTGTGGCTGAAGAGAGCCTGAATGATGCTTCCTTTTAGTCACCAAGAGACCATTTATAATACAACACTGAACATATGTGAAGGAAGAGCGGAAACCAACTCATGTTTCAAGGTAGCATGTTTCAAGGATCCTGTTATTAAAGCTAAGTAATTTGCTTTCGTTAATTACAAGAATTATGTGAGATATAATACTATGAATGCACTAAGAGATGTTTTTAAATAATGTCCACCAAACTGTAGATGGGTCTTCTAATGGCCACTGTTTGCAGCTTTGCTAAAACCCCCAGATGCCCTTCAAAACAGATAATACTTGATAGGATCAAAAAGTCAACAGGTCCATCAGCAATGGAAACTACTCTTTTGAAAACAAAAGCAGGGGAGGTCATCACTGACTGCAATAACAGTTGGACAGATGAGGTTAACACTACATCATGTTATAGTCTAGAGGAAGCTTTAGACACCATAGAAAGTCTGCCTGCAACAGCTGTGAAGGCATCTCTCTGTTGAGTACTGTGGAAAAAGTATTTGCCTATGTTGCCTTTGTCAGACTGCAGATCTTGGCTAAATACATTTATCCTGAATCCCAGTGTGCTTTCAGAACTGAAGGTCAGCATTTGACATGATTGGCTCAGTGTAGCAGCTGTAAGAGAATTGCCATGAGCAGAGGCTGCCTGTTCACAGAGCTGAAGAAAATTGGCTTCACTTTGAAGCTGCTACGTGATCTTCTTTTTCCATGAAATAACGGATGAGATAGCTATGACATTTTCTATTTTTTAATGGATTTTGAAATTGTATGTCTATACCTTTCTTCTTTTTGCCTCTTGTATTCTTTTCTCTCTCCAGGGTCTTTGTTCACCATTACCCCCTCCACCCCAGCCCTCATTTGGTTTTTATTTGGTGGAGGGGGTAATGGTGAACAAAGACCCTGGAGAGAGAAAAGAATACAAGAGGCAAAAAGAAGAAAGGTATAGACATACAATTTCACGTTATTAATTGAAATGTTTAAATTTTGAAAGTATCGATAAAGAACATAGTAATTAATCTTCTTCCATACAATTAAATAAAGTCAAACTGGAATGAAACTCTTGTACTGTTCTTTTCCTCTACGCTTTCTAATGAACTTTCAAAAATAAAGTAAGTCTGTGATAAACAAAAATATCAAGTCCATACTCTTGCTTTGGAAGGGACTAAATTTTGCAAGCAAAAGCTTTATAGTATAAAGCTAAACAAAAGGCAATTTGGTGCAAAAATTTAGTTATACTATTATAATAGCATTTTATTTAAAACCTTATTTTGAACATCAATAATGTCAGTCACGATGAGAGAAGTTGTGATTCTAATTGGTTCATGATGGTGACATGTTTTTCGTAAAGTTTTCTTGTTATAAAATAGTGGTATGTTTAGGAATTATCCATAACATGCATTGTTATGAAAAATACTGATAATACAGATATTGACTGACAGTGTGCACCATATCCACTATTTTTAATAAATACACTAATTTTGAATCATTAACATTTCATTTGGCTGCATGTGATTAAGTATATTTTTAATCTGCTTAAATTTAAAACCTGAGTTCGTTTGTTAAGTATTGGTAACACAGATCAAGCACTGACCTTTTCAAAAGTGGAACTGAATGCTCGAGAAAGTACCTATCCTTTTCTGTATTACATGTGGCACATGTGGCAATCCCAAATAGAGTAGAACTGGGGAATAGATGTAAGTAGAGTGGAAAGTGTGGGTTAGAAGTGTGGACAAAGAAAGGGAAGATATGAAGAAAGGGGAGAGACATTGAGAGGTTAAATAGCTTAAAATGTTTTAAAATAATATCAAAAATTGCCAATAATACTAAACTTAGCAGTGTGGATGATAAAAATTGACTCCCAATAGGACATAAACTAATGAACAGGTGACATAGAATTTAATACAGAAAAGTATATGGCAATGAATTTTGACAGAACAGTTAGGAAGAAACAATGATTTGGAGATGCCGGTGTTGGACTGGGGTGTACAAAGTTAAAAATCACACAACACAAAGTTATAGTCCAACAGGTTTAATTGGAGGCACACTAGCTTTCGAAGTAGTGGAGGGCTCAATCCTAACACACAGAATTCATAGTAAAAATATATAGAAACAATGTAGACTTAATTACACAGCTCTAAAGAGTATGAAGGGACAGATGCTTGTGGATTCATGTACATTGATTTTTGAAGGTACCAACGTGTTGAGAATATAATTGGTAAAACATATAGAATCTTAGGCTTCATAAGTAGAGACACTGATTACAATAATTTCTCACTTAGTTATTGTTGTATTTCTGAAAATCGTAACTTTAAGTGAATCATTGGTTCCTACAGGTAAGAAAACAAAGCTAGGTTCCTTCAAAATTTCTGACTAGAAAACTCAAAGTACATGTACTGTATTTGTTGTACTATGCATTTATAGTTGAAGTAACTTGCAAAATAAAATAAATATCATAAAAATTCAGATTTGATAAAACTCATCTCTCTCTCTCTCTCCCTCTTGCTCTTTTTTTTGCACTTTCTCAGCTGCCTTGACTTCCTAATGTTCAGTTTCTTACCAAGTGAACCTTTGTCTATTTTGGTTGGTACCATTTGCTGTCTTTCTAAGACTTTAAAATGGGTTTTCAGCGTTACCTGATATAAAGTTCCACAGGGGGCAGTTCTGGAGCACCAAAATGAAAATCAGTTTGCAAATTCAAGCAATGAGCCTTTTTGCTCAGAAATTCTCATGCTTCAGTTTCCTTACAAAAAAGAAACTGCAGGTTGAATATTTGTTGTTGAGAACTTTTACTTCAAAGTTTTAGAAAAAGATCGCTGTTTATTCAATTGCAAATGCATGTCTCCATTTATACTCATTTCAATGTGGTGTTGATCAGATCATGAGACCCAATGACTATTAACAGCCCAGAATGAAAATAATGCAAAATAACATCAAATGACACAAAACAATGGCATGTAACAACGCTGCAAGATAACATTAAACATAAATTGAAGATGGAAGTTTTGAATGTTGATCCCAAACTGAATTGACTGAAAATGGGGCAACTTAAAACAGGTATTTGCTTGCAGTATTCTGAATACTAATAAAATCCAGTTCTGATCGTATTAAGGAAGAATATGAGAGTGATTTAAGTAATTGGTTTGAGGCTAGAGGGATTTTAGCAACATTTATGTGGGAGCAATTGTGTTTTTTCTCCATTTGAGAGAGAGGATTTGAGTCAAGATATGATAGAGGTGTACAGAAAAAAATGACCGCTTTAAATAAAGGAAGCTGTTCCCTTTAGCTGCTAGTACAATAAACATGGATATAAAAGTTTGGGAAAGATATGCAGTGGAATGTGAGAAAGGGCTTTTGAAAATACAAAGTACTAATTACCTGAAACTTGCTGCCAACTCAAGGTGTTGGAAGTGGAGATGATCACTGGCTTCAAAAGGAATTGAAGAAATAAACTTGATGGTTTGCAGAAGTAGAGCATGGAAGGAGACAGGCTAGATTGCTTTACATGGAGCTGTAATACTTCAGGGCTAACAGCATCAAAGAGAAATTTTTCATCCATTCATTGATTGCTTGGGAATTGTATTTGGCACCTCATCAGAACACCCAATGGAGGAGAGAATAGCTGACAGCAACCGCTGCATTTAAGCTTTATTTTTCCAAAATTGCTGTCAGTTTCAATGAAGAAATGATAAATGCAGATAATTTCACATCATAACCACGACAATATCCAGGCCATATTGTTATATATTCCATCTTGGCAAGATTGAAAACTAACAATCCCGTGATCACAAATTTTGAATGATTGATTATTGGAATAGCATTCAAATTTTTATTGATACTGTTGTGTTCGCTAGTTTCCGTTTCTGGGCTATTTTGTGAATTGCTTAAAAATTAGTTACCAATTTTGAAATGATAATGTTTCAAGATTGATTTTTTTTGGCTGAGAGAAAAGTAAGGGATAAGCAACTTTACAGGTCCAACATTAGGTGGGTTAACAAAATTGAATTAAAGTAAATTCATTACTGAAATTGCTTTAGGCAGTTACAATATCTCAACTCACCAGCTTCTGAAATTGCAACACTAATTTTAGTGATTGGGTAAGTTTCTAATTATGACAAGTGATTATAATTAGTGAACCACTCACCTTAACTGATGCACAACGAAATACCACTTGCATTATGATTTTGTATTATAGAAAATAACTTTCAGAACTGTTCTCTACAATAATGAAAACTAACTTTCTTTAGCGAAGTTTGAGAAGATTTGTAGCTCAGGTTGAGGTTCTGGATATAAGTTTGCTGGCTGAGCTGGAAGGTTTGTTTTCAGATGTTTCATCACCATACTAGGTAACGTCATCATTGAGCCTCCGGATGAAGCACTGGTGGCATGTCCCGCTTTCTGTTTGTGTTTAGGTTTCCTTGAGTTGGTGATGTAATTCCCTGTGATGACATCATTTCATGTGGTGACATCATTTCCTGTTCTTTTTCTCAGGGGTGGTAAATGGGATACAAGTCAATGTGTTTGTTGATAGAGTTCCAGTTGGAATGCCATGCTTCTAGGAATTCTCGTGCGTGTCTCTGCTTGGCTTGTCCTAGGATGGATATGTTGTCCCAGTCAAAGTGATGTCTATCCTCATCTGTATGTAAGGATATTAGTGAGAGTGGGTCATGTCTTTTTGTGGCTAGGTGATGTTCATGTATCCTGGTGCCTAGTCCGCGGTGTGGACAAGGAAGATTTCTTAGCAGCATTAGAAACAATACTAAAAGATAACCAACTGTCAGAGGAAACCCAGCAACCCATCAGACAGTCTCACCAACATTAAGCAAGGAAAAGGAAGGAAACACACTCAATACACAAGAAAGGAAAGCGCTAGAAAGACTTTTAAAAAAGTATTGTTATCCTACTTGCAGACAAAGGATGGTTGACAGTCATCTTAAATCAAAGAGACTACGTCGAGAAAGCAAACGCACTACATGCAGGTACCATCACTTACCAACAAGTGGCGATAGACCCAATTCCACAACTAGAGAACCAAATCACGGCTCTACTCAAAGGTGAGGTTCAGAAATTTGGAGAAGTAAATAAGACCGACTACCAAAAAATGAAACCAGACGGATCCAACACACCAAACTTCTACGGACTACCCAAAATTCACAAACCAAGAGCCCCCCTCAGACCCACAGTCTGAGTACCTGGAACATCAACTTACGGATTGGCCAAGGATCTACACCAAAGACTAAAACACTTAGTAGAAGACTAACGCCACTCCATCCACTCCACCCAAGAACTCCTAAAGACCATCAAAGACACTAAGATAGAAGGGGATGAAATAATGGTCTCCTTTGACATAACAGCCCTGTTCACATCCATCAACATCAATCTGGCCAAGGAAATATAGACTACATTATTAGTAGAACCAAAGACACATACACCAAATACTATCAACTTCATCAGCAAGGACAGTATCGCCAAGCTAGTGGACCTATGCCTTACTACCCACTTCGCCTTCAACAACACAACAACTTGCAGTCAAACTAACGGAACACCCATGGGATCTCCAATATCAGGGTTCTTAGCAGAGGCAGTAATGCAGAGACTTGAACAAACAGCTTTGCCAATCATCCAACCCAAACTTTGGGTCCACTATGTGGATGATACCTTTGTCATCACTAAACAAAACAAATTAGAGGAAACCTTCAAGACCATCAATAGTACCCTTACTAGCATAAAATTCACTAAAGAGCAGGAAAACAACAACAAACTGCTATTCTTAGATGTCGCAGTAGAGCGAATGCCAATGGGGAACTTCAAACTAGTGTCTACAGGAAAACAACACATACTGACCAAATACTGAACTCCAGAAGCAATCACCTCATCACTTACAAACGAAGCTGCATTAGAACATTATTTCAACGAGCGACCACACACTGCAGCACAGAGAAACTATGCAGAGCAGAGGAAAATCACCTGTACAGTGTATTCAAAAAGAACGGGTACCCAATGAACACAGTCCGCCAATTTCTCAACAATAAACCCCAACAAGCAGACAAAATACGTCCAGAAACCCTAGCCACTCTCCCCTACATCAAAGACATCTTGGAAATGACTGCTAGACTACTCAGACCTCTTAGCATCATGGTAGCCCACAAACCCACCAACAGCAGCTAATGAACTTGAAAGACCCTGTACAGACAACAAGCAAAACTAATGTCATTTATAAAATGCCTTGCAAGAACTGTAACAAACACTACATTGGACAACCAGGCAGAAAACTAGCCACCAGGATAATGAACATCACCTAGCCACAAAAAGGCATGACCCACTCTCACTAGTATCCTTACATATAGATGAAGAAGGACATCACTTCAACAGGGACAACACATCCATCCTAGGACAAGCCAAACTGAGACAGTCATGAGAATTCCTAGAAGCATGGCATTCCAACCGGAACTCTATCGACAAACATATTGACTTGTATCCCATTTACCACCCCTGAGAAAAAGAACAGGAAATGATGTCAACACAGGAAATTACATCACCAACCCAAGGAACCTAAACACATAAATACAAAGCGGGCCATGCCACCAGTGCTTCATTCAGAGCCTCACTGACGTTACCTAGATGATGAAACATCTGCAAACGAACCTTCCAGCTCAGCGAGCAAACCTACATCCAGACCATTATTCTTTATATTAATTGGAAGACAAAATCTGAAATCTAATAGCATTGTTTATAAAAATAATTGTGGATCATATCAGAAAAATAATCTGAATTGATTCTGTTAATTGTCCATTTTCCTTCAAGCATAACAGTTAACAAAACTGCAACACTCCATTGGAGTACCTTGGTTGAAGTTAATCCAGAACATAGGAACTGTTAGATCTCAAATATATAACTCAAATGTATAGCCTTCCACATCCATCAAAGTTTTACCTGCAAATCCACTAATATCATTTATTGTATCCGTTGCTCCCGATGCGGTCTCCTCTACATTGGGGAGACTGGGCGCCCCATAGCAGAGCGCTTTAGGGAACATCTCCGAGACACCCGCACCAATCAACCAAACCGACCTGTGGCCCAACATTTCAACTCCCCCTCCCACTCTGCCGAGGATATGGAGGTGCTGGGCCTCCTCCACCGCCGCTCACTCACCACCAGACGCATGGAAGAAGAACGCCTCATCTTCCGCCTCGGAACACTTCAACCCCAGGGCATCAATATGGACTTCAACAGCTTCCTCATTTCCCCTTCCCCCACCTCATCCTAGTTTCAAACCAGCAATTTACCTGTACCTCCACTAATGTCATTGACTGTATCCATTGCACCAATTGTGCTCTCCTATACATCGGAAGGCCGGACACCAACTTGCAGATTGTTTCAGAGAACATCTCTGGGATACCTGCACCAAACAGCCCCGTAGCTGAACACTTCAGCTCCCCCTCCCAATCTGCCGAGGACATACAGGTCCTGGGCCTCCTCCGTCGCAAAACCATTACCACCCAACGCCTGGAAGAACAGTGACTCATATTCCGTCCTGGCACCATGTAACCACACAGGATTAACGTGGATTTCACTGGTTTCCTCATTTCCCCTCGCCCCATCATATCCCAGTCTAAAGCCTCCAACTCGGCACCACCATCTTGAACTGTTCATTGCCTTTCCCACCTATCCGCTCTATCCTCCTGTCGGACCTATCACCATTACCTCCACCTCCATCTGCCACTTATATTCTTCTAGCTGATCTCTCCACGCTTCAGGCTCTCTGCCTTTATTCCTGATGAAGGGCTTTTGCCCGAAACGTTGATTTTGCCTGTCCTCGGATGCTGCCTGAATTGCTGTGCTCTTCCAGCACCACTAATCCAGAATCTGGTTTCCAGCATCTGCAGTCATTGTTTTTACCCTGTATAACTTCAGTCAGGCATTAGGACAGATATATATCCACGCTTAGATTTTCAAATTCTTGTCATCTTTAAATACTGTAACTAAGAAGTTCAACAAGTCCAGATCTTGTTAGAAATATAGAAATCTGTCCTGTGGTGCAGCATCTAGTTCTCTTGAAGCGAACAATTCCAAGGCCTGATTACTGTTTGTTAGTGGATATTCTGGCACCTGTACCACTGGTTGATAGTATAGGATGTTTTTGAAATCTGCTGTACTTTAACAGCATTCAATAAGAAAATCATCAATAACATAGTGCAAGGTACAGAAGTTAATCAGTCCAGATAAATGTAATAAATAGCACTCTCAGTCTTTGGGTATTTGGTGTCATGCCTGTGGCCAGCTAGTGCTCAACTTGATGTCACAAAATATTTCATCATACAACCATCGATCAGGATCTAGAATGACCTTCGGGAATGAATAGCTGAAGTATTCAAGAAATAATTAGATGTTGTTAAGGAAGTACCATAAGAAAATAATCAATGGCAATCAAGCCAACATTTTGCCACTGTGCACATATTCCCCTTTGTTTTGAGGTATTTTTAATCTTATACACTGACCTTTTACTGCTATATGTGTGGTTTTTATAAAGATTTCTTTCAAGCTTTGAGAATCCAGAGTTCTTTTGCAGTGTCTCAATCTTTTGATCATGGGACTTAGGGCTGGAGCTTCTCTGCATAACTTTCAAGACTGATAGTTCTGTTTATAGCTTTGGAAATAAAATCCCCTTCCTTATAGCAAGGTAGGTGTACCTACACCAACTCCAGAAGGACATGTGCCACCATCTTCTTAAGGGCAATTAAGAATGATCAACAAATACTGACCTTGCCTGCAATGCGCAAACCTAATGTAAGAGTTAATAAAAATGAAATCAGACTTCAAGCATTCAGGAACCAGTGGCATAGTGGTATTGTCACTGGACTAGTAATCCAAAATCCCAGGTTAATCTTCTGTGGACAAGTGTTCAGATTCCACTATGGTAATTCGTAAAATTTAAAATTAATAATTTAAAAAAGTTAAAAAGTCTGGGGAAAGAAAATAAAAGCTAGCTTAATAGTG
>NC_057715.1:82799063-82802195 GCF_004010195.1 Chiloscyllium plagiosum | reverse complement strand
TACGAACAATTTAGCATGGCCAATTCACCTAACCTGCATATCTTTGGACTGTGGAAGGAAACTGGAGCACCCGGAGGAAACCCATGCAGACATGGGGAAAATGTGCAAACTCCACACAGACAGTCGCCCGAGGCTGGAATCAAACCCGGGTTCCTGGTGCTGTGAGGCTGCAGTGCTAACCACTGAGCCACCATGCTGCCCCATTGATGTGGAGATGCTAGTGTTGGACTGTGGTGGACAAAGTCAGAAGTCATACAATACTAGGTGATAATCAACTGGGAGAAAGTGAGGACTGCAGATGCTGGAGATCAAAGTCGAGAGTGTGGTGTTGGAAAAGCACAGCCAGTCAGGCAGGATCTGCATGTCCTTGAGGCAGTGGGACAGGGAGCTAAAGTGTTCAGCCACTGGGCGGTGGTTATATTTCGTGGCTGAACATTTTAACTCCCCCGAGGACATACAGGTCCTGAGCCTCCTCCATCGGCAAACCCTTACCACCCGACTCCTGGAGGAAGAATGCCTCATCTTCCGCCTTGGGACCCTCCAACCACATGGGATCAATGTGGATTTCATCAGTTTTCCTCATTTCCTCTCCCCTCACCTTATCCCAGATCCAACTTCCAACTCAGCACCTCTCCCTCGATCTGTCCTACCTGTCCATTTTCCTTCCCACCTATCCACTCCACCCTCCTTTCCGACCTATCATCTTCACCCCCACCTCCATCTACCTATGGCATTCTCAGCTACCTTCTCCCCAGTCCAACCATCAACATCCCCCCATTTATATCTCATCCAGCTTGGCCCAGAAGCCTCAATCCCAATGAAGAGCTTATGCTTGAAATGTCGATTCTCCTGCTCCTTGGATGCTGCCTGACTGGCTGTACTTTTCCAGCGCCAATACCAAGTTATAATCTAACAGATTGGTCGGAGTGACAATTGAACAATCCTGTTAAGAGTGCCATCTTCACATTAGGGACACACTCCCTCACATTATAGTTGGACCGTTCTGTAGCACCTGACCTTTGTGGAGAAATTTGTAAAGAGAAACACTTTTGACCACAAGTCCATCAGGAAGTGGTCAACATGTAGCATCTTTGAGACCATGCAGGAAAAGGAGAGGGTGGATAGTGTTGCATGGTTCCCTGTCAGTAATTTGGCAATATGCCTCATTACCAGAACTTCTTTACAAGCATCGAGACATTGCTTGGCTGGTGATGAGAAGGGCACTATCTGTGAGATCCTTCTTGTATGTCTGGTCTGTCTGCGTCAATGCACGCTGTGCGGGGGTCAGGGTGGAGACTGTCACACACCTCTTGCTGGAATGTGTCTTTGCAAGGGAAGTCTGCAAAAGATGCAGAGGTTTTTGTCGAGATTAGTTCCAAGCAGCTCCGTGACGCAGGACTCTGTGCTATACAGTCTGTTCCCCAGGACGCACACTGAGACAAACATCAACTGCTCCTGGAGAACCATCAAATCAGTGAAAGATGCTCTTTGCTCTGCCTGAAACTTGTTGGTCTTCCAGAACAAGGAGGTAACCCTGACCAAATGTTGCAGACTGGCACATTCCAAGGTTCAGACTAATGCGCTGAGGGATGCACGAAAGCTCGGGACACCTGCCACCAAGGCGCTTTGGAAAAAGACCACTGTCTGGGGTCTTTCTACTGTAGTTAAATGGGGCTCCATTCAGTTATTTAATCTTCCACAAGTAGGAGATGCCTCTGACTCTGTCCAACAAACAAACCAAACTCCAATGTTTGTTTAATAACCGAAAACACGGACTCGGCAAGATGGCAGCGATTCTGTAGAACCACTGTGGACAGCTCTGCCTAACAGCCAAGGCATTCTGGTGTTTTTTGCCATCCCTGGCCAACTTATGTGGTGGAAGTATTAGTTTAAAACCTTACAGAACACATATTTGTTAATATTTGGGAGTGGGAAAGATGCCAAAGGGAAAAGGATTGAGCAAACAGCAGCAGGGAGGACACTCCCCTGCAGCACCTACCACAAAAGAGACTGCAGCAGCAGCAGCAGCCTCTCCTGAGCCCCCCGGGGACCTGACAGACTCTCAGGAATTGGCTGCGGCGATGAAGAGACTTACCTTGAAAGTTGCGGCTGCGATTGAGGAAATCCGTGGGGAGATTCGTGTCCAGGTGCAACCTATTGCATCCATGCTGCAGAAGCACGAGCAGGAGATCCAAGGCCTCAGGGAGAGGCTGGAGGAGGTGGAGGGTCAAACTAAGGCCTCGGAAGCTGCAATGGAGTCCTCATCCAGTCCGGATCCAGGTGCTGGAGCGAGAGCTGCGGGCCTTGCAAAACTATATCGACGACCTCGAAAATCGAGGTCAGAGGATAAATCTCTGAATTTTCGGGCTCCCTGAAGGTGAGCAGCCAGTCAGTTTCTTTGAAAACTGGCTACCAAAGTTTTTGGGCCTTTACATAGAGTCTAGCAGGCTTCAGATTGAAAGGGCGTATCGGGTTACAGTGCACAGGTCAGGCCCAGTGCAGCACCCCTGCTCGGTCCTATTGCACTCCCACTCATATAAGGGCAAGCAAAAAGTCATAGTAGCTTCCAGATCCCTGCTGCTGTACAAGGGGTAAAAAATCATGTTTTTCCAGGATTTTTCAGCAGCTGTAATGTTAAAGAGGAAGTCCTTCGATGAAGTTAAAAAGAGGCTGAGGAACCTGGGCAGCCAGTACTCTATGAGATACCCCACAGTACTTCGTTTCAGCCACAAGGACTCAGTTTATACATTTGACTCGGCGGATAAGGCTAAAAACTTTGTGGACACTTTAAAATAGACGGATTGGCCTGAAGAGTATGGTTAATGTTTGTTCTCTTTTCTATTTTTCCCCATGTTTTCCCTTCCTTTTTTTTATTCCTTTCTTTCTCCCTATTAATTTCCTTTTTGGAAAGGGGGGAAAAGACTTTGGAATAAGTTGTTCCTATTTTTTTAATAACTGGATTTTCTGATGGGAAATTTTGTGGATGTTCTTTGTTGTCTCTCTCCCTTTTTTGTTTGTTCTGCTTCTCTTTTAGTCACAAATAGGGATATCATGAAGCTAGGGATGGGTGGAGTGCTCGTCCTGACTTTGTCTTTTGATTTAAGGATCAACTCCTTGTTTTTTTTCCGGCCT
>NC_057715.1:82768008-82799042 GCF_004010195.1 Chiloscyllium plagiosum | reverse complement strand
ATATGGCTAAGTGTCTTATTAAATGGTGCACCTGGAACATTAAGGGAAGTCATTTGCCTGTTAAAAGGAAAAAAGTGCTTTCTAGTCTTAAGAGGGAAAGGGTTGATATCGCTTTGTTGCAGGAAACCCATCTTGATGATGGGGAGCACCTGAAATTACAACAGGGGGTTATGACCGGGTATTCTTTTCATCCTTTACTACTAAGAGTAGGGGAGTGGCGGTACTTATCCAGAAAAATCTTCCATTCACATTATTAGAGCTAGTGAAAGATGAGCAGCGATGGTTTGTGATACTTAAAGCCCTGATACATGGGGAGGAATATGTCATTTTAAACGTCTACTGTCCTCCGGCGCATCCCCTCAAATTTTTGATTAGCGCTTTCTCTAAGTTGAGTGCTTTTGGAACACAATACATTATTATAGTGGGGGATTTTAATTGTCTTTTGGATCCGACAGTGGACAGGTTGCCTTGTGGGCCCCCAACTATTTCTTTGCAGGCCAATCAGGTGGTTGACTTATGCGAGTAGTTGGGGCTGGTGGATATTTGGAGATGTCTTCACCCTACCGGGAAGGACTTCACCTTTTTTTCAAACCCACATAAATGTCACACGAGGATTGGCCTCTTTCTGGCCAATATAGCCATCTCTGATCATGCGGCAGTATATTTGGAGATTAAGGCCAAGAGCGAAGGGCTAGGTTTGCGGCACTGGCGTTTGGACCCCTTTCTCCTTAAGGATTCCAAATTTGTGGAATATTTTTTGAAGGAGTTTCAGGAATTCTTGACTGTCAACTCAGGCACGGCTAGTAGTCCGTCCATACTATGGGAGACTGCTAAGGCCTTTGCTAGGGGATTAGCTATTTCCTATTCGGCTAGCTGGAAACAACAGAAGGTGGAACAGCAGCGTCTACTTGAGACGCAGTTGAAAGCCGCGGAGGCAGCACATTTTGCGCGGCCTTCGGTGACTAAGCTACAGTGGATCACAGCCCTTCGGGCTGCCTTGAATTCAATACTGACACAAAACGCAAAGAAATAACTTGTTTTTGCTAGACAGAGGCTGTTCGAATATGGGGATAGGCCAGGGTAGTATTTAGCATACCTGACGAGGAAAAAGCATGCTCCCCAATCCGTTACTGCAATCAGAGACAGAGCTGGGGTCCTTACATATGATGCTAAAAAGATTGATAAGGCTTTTCGGAGCTTTTAGTCTGAATTGTATCGGTCTTAAAGTTGCGAAGACAGGAGTGCTAAAATGGAGACCTTTTTTAAGAACCCGGACCTCCCGGGATAACCTTGGAACAGGCCTCTCTCCTTAATGCCCCCTTGAGTTCAGGAAATATAGGAGGCAGCTAGGCAACTTCACAGTGGGAAGGCGCCTGGCCCTGATGGTCTTCCGGGTGAGTTTTATAGGAGTTTATAGGAATTCTGTCAGGGCTGATGTTGGAGATGTACAATCACTCCTATATGCATGAATGCCTACCACCACCTTTGAGAGAAGCTAATATTACCTTCATTCTTAAGAAGGGGAAGGTTCCTGAGGATTGTGCCTCATACAGGCCCATCTCTCTATTAAATTCAAACTTCAAGATTCTGTCCAAGATCCTGGTGCTGAGATTGGAAAGGGTGTTGCCCCATATTATTAAAGAGGACCAGACAGGCTTTATAAGGGGCCGTAGGTCCTCTAATAATATTAGAAGGCTGCTGAATATGGTCCAAGTTTGTCAGCAACGATCGATTCAGGGGTTGGTGATTTCCTTAGATGCAGAGAAAGCATTTGACCGGGTGGAATGGCCGTATCTTTTTTATGTCTTAGAACAGTTTGGGTTGGGTGAGGTCTTTGCTAGGTGGGTAGAGGTTTTATATTGCCACCCTCTGGCCACGGTCACCACCATCGGGGTGAAGTCTGGGAATTTTACAATTGGTAGGGGTAGTTGGCAAGGCTGCCCCCTCTCACCATTATTGTTTACGTTGGTGATAGAGCCGCTGGCAGAGGTCATTCGTCAGTACATCCACATAACCGCTCCGGAAGTGGGATCGAGGGCACACAAGATTATATTGTATGCGGATGATGTCCTTCTATTTTTATCGAACCCTATCACCTCCGTACCCCATTTGATACAATGTATCAATTCATTTGGGGCTATTTCAGGATATAAGATTAACTTTGCAAAATCGGAGGCTATGTCTTTGGGGAACCTTAAGGATGTGCCAGAAGTTGAAGGTGGCTCTAAGTTCCCTTTTAAGTGGTCACGGGCAGGGTTCCAGTACCTAGGCATTTTTATTACACCCAAGTTTGATTTGTTATTTCGGACTAACTTTGCTCATTTGCTCGACAATATTAGGCGAGATCTCCAGTGATGGGAGGCTCTTCCAATTTCATGGCTGGGCCGAATATCTCTCATTAAGATGAATGTTCTTCCTCGTTTGCTTTATCCCCTGGGTATGCTCCCTATAATGTTTCCCAGGTCAACGCTGCGGAAGCTTATGGGGTGGTTTGGTTCCTTTGTCTGACATCATGGGCGGCCCCTCATCAAACTTACTAAATTGCAGTTGCCTCAAGGAGGGGGAGGAGTTGATTTCCCAGACATCAGGAGATATCAATTGAGTTCCCTGCTGTCCTTTGTCTGTGATTGGGTCGGTAATGATCCAAACTCAATATGGCTGGATATTGAGGCCTCCCAGGCAAAGTGCCCTCTTATTAACCTGTTGTTCATGGATAAGATGAGGACAGTTATGGACCACTGCCGGAACCCCATTGTCATTAGTACAGTCAAGGCATAGAGGGCGATGCGTCAGAGTGAGAGTTGTTTATCCAAGACTTCACCACTTACACCTGTAGTTGGCGTGCCAGGGTTCCGACCAGGGATGATGGACTCAGGGTTCAAACTATGGGCAGCGAGAGGAGTTTCTAGTTTGGGAGACTTGTTTGAGGGGGAGGTTATGATGTCTTTTTAGCAACTGAGCCGCAAATACGGGTTGCCCAGCAGAGACCTTTTCCATTTTTTTCAGGTTAGGAATTTCATCCAGAAGAAGACTATGCTTCTCACTAAGCCCTATAAGACCGATACAGAGAGGTTGTTGCTACGGTCCACAAGCACCCTTTCAGTTAGTGCCCTCTATCGCCTGCTGCATGGCAGGGCCTGGCAGGATATTAACTGGTTATGTGAAGTCTGCGAGCAAGAGCTGGGAGTGGAGATTTCTTCTGAAACATGGGAGAACATATGGGAGAATACTCGAAAGATTTCAATCTGTAATTAGACATGTGCTACGCAGTTAAAAGTTCTGCACAGGGCTCATCTGGCACCAGACCGTCTGGCAAAGTTTAAAAAAAGTGGCATCTTCAGTGTGCCCCAAATGTAAAATAAGTGTAGGTACTCTTACCCATTGCTTCTGGACATGCCACAGGCTCTGTGTTTATTGGAGCGCTGTGGTGGGAGAGATAGGGAGGGTATTGAGGACTGAAGTCAAAGTAGACCCGATATCTCTCCTCTTAGGTCTACCACATTTACCATCTTTAGGCGGGCATGGGAATAAACTATTTAATATTCTTGCACACTGTGCACGGAAGAATATTCTGATGAACTGGGTGTCTGAGAACCCATCTGGCTTGCTGGGATGGCAGAAATTAATTACGGAGCACATTCCCTTGGACTTTTTCACAAACATGGTGCACCACACAACAGACAATTTTTATAAGACATGGCAGCCCTACTTGAGTTATTTGGATATAGATTTATCAGTTATCTCAACTAGGACGTAGTTCCTCGTGGTAGACTGGTTAGCAAGATTAGATCACTTGGAATACGGGGAGAACTAGCCATTTGGATACAGAACTGGCTCAAATGTAGAAGGCAGAGGGTGATGGTGGAGGATTGCTTTTCAGATTGGAGGCCTGAGACCAGCAGTGTGCCACAAGGATCAGTGCTGGGTCCACTACTTTTCATCATTTATACAAATGATTTGGATGTGAACATAGGAGGTATGGTTAGTAAGTTTGCAGATGACCCCAAAATTGGAGGTGTAGTGGACAGCAAAGAAGGTTACCTCAGAGTACAATGGGACCATAATTAGATGGGCCAATGGGACAGGAAGTGGCAGATGGAGTTCAATTTAGATTAATGAGAAGTACTACATTTTGGAAAGGCAAATCAGGGCAGGATATATGCACCGACTGGTAAGGTCCTGGGGAGTGTTGCAGAACAAAGAGACTTTGGATTACAAGTTCATGGTTCCTTGAAAGTGGAGTCCCAAGTAGATAGTTGTTGGGCCGAAGGGCCTGTTTCCACACTGTAAGTAATCTAATCTAAGTAATCTAATCTAATCTAAAAACAAAGAGACTTTGGATTACAAGTTCATGGTTCCTTGAAAGTGGAGTCCCAAGTAGATAGGATAGTGAAGGTGGTATTTAGTATGCTTACCTTTACTTGTCAGTGCATTGAGTATCAGAGTTGGGAGGTCATACTGGACATTAATGAAGCCACTTATGGAATACTGCGTACAATTCTGGTCTCCTTCCTTTCGGAAAGATGTTGTGAAACTTGAAAGAGTTCAGAAAAGATTTACAAGGATGTTGCCATGGTTGGAAGGTTTGAGCTTTATGGAGAGGCTGAATAAGCTGGGGCTATTTTCTGTAAAGGGTCAGAGGCTGAGGGGTGCCCTTATAGAGATTTATAAAATCATGAGGGGCATGGATAAGGTGACTAACCAAGGTCTTTTCTCCAGGTTGGGGGAGTCCAGAACTAAAGGGCATAGGTTTAGGGTGAGAGGGGCAAGATTTAAAAGGGACCTAAGGGGCTCCACCTGAGCCACCTACTGTAGGCACCACCAGAACAAAAGGTCATCTTGAGCCAAGTTAATTCACTCCACATGATATAAAAGAAATGGATGAGGGCATTGGATACAACAAAAGCTGACAACGTTCTGGTAGTAATATTCAAGATGTGCACTTTAGAACTAGCTACTCCACAAACCAATTTGTTTCAGTATTGCTTCAACACTGGCATCAAACCAGCAATATAGACATTCTCCAGGTATGGCCCTGGTTGACAAAAAGCAAGAGTAAGCCAATTAATGTCCTTTCAGACTATTCTCAATCATCGAAGTGGAAAGTGTTGTTCATAATGCTTTCCAATAGCAAGTATTCACTAATAGCCTTCTCACTGATGTTCAATTTGCACTTTGCCAGAATCATTGAACTTCAACTCTCATTGCCTTGCTCCAAGCTAAATTCCATCAATGAGGTAAAACTGACAACTCTTAGCCTAAAGATAACATTTGATCAAATGTGGTGTCAATGAGCGCAGTAAAACTGAAGTCAATGGGATTCAAGGAAAAAAAAGTTACACTAGTTGGAGTTGTACCTAGTACAAAGGAAAATCATTGTGGTCATTGAAGATCAATCATCCCAGCCCCAGAACATCACTGCAGGAGATCCTCAGGATTGTATTCTAGGCCCAAACATCTTCAGCTCTTTCATTAATGATTTTCTCTCAATCATAAAGTCAGAGTGGGGACCATTTGTGGTTGCTCAGATAAATGAAATGGTCAATTTTTATATACAGCAAGACCTGAACAACGTTTAGATTTCAAATGATAAGTGACAGGTAAAAATACCTTATCTGAATTTCCTACCTTAAAAACCTTGAGGTTGCTGTTGACAAAAACTGATCCAGTCATATAAATATTATGCCAACAGGTCAGAAACTGGGTAAGTGTGGCAAATTATTCACCTCTAGACTCCCCATTAACCATCTTCAAAGCAAAAGTCAAGAGTGTGGTGGAATGCATTCCACTTATCTAGATGTTGTGGAACGTAGCTCCAACAACATTCATGAAGCTTGACATTGTTAAAGATAAAGCACAATTTGGAGGTGCCAGTGTTGGACTGGGGTGTACAAAGTTAAAAATCACACAACATGAGGATATAGTCCAACAGGTTTATTTGGAAGCACTAGCTTTTGGAGCACTGCTCTTTCACCAGGTGGTTGTGGAATATGCTTAAATATAAAGCAGCTTGCTTATTTGAGCCCCCATCTACCATATTTAATATTCACTCCCTTCACCACTTGTGGTCATTGTGTGTTTCATTTCTGATTGTAATTGCCTTCTTAGAGTCATAGAGATGTACAGCACAGAAACAGACCCTTCGGTCCAACTCGTCCATGCCAACCAGATATCCCAACGCAATCTAGTCCCACCTGCCAGCACCCGGCCCATATCCCTCCAAACCTTTCCTTTTCATATACACATCCAGATGCCTTTTAAATGTTGCAATTGTACCAGCCTCCACCACTTCCTTTGGCAGCTCATTCCATACACGTACCACCCTCTGCGTGAAAAAGTTACCTCTTAAGTCTCTTTTATATATTTCCCTTCTCACCCTAAACTTATGCCCTCTAGTTCTGGACTCCCCGACCCCAGGGAAAAGACTTTGTCTATTTACCCTATCCATGCCCTTCATAATTTTGTAAACCTCTATAAGGTCACCCCTCAGCCTCCACTGCTCCAGGGAAAACAGCCCCAGCCTGTTCAGCCTCTCCCTATAGCTCAAATCGTCCAACCCTGGTAACATCCTTGTAAATCTTTTCTAAACCCCTTCAAATTTCACAACATCTTTCTGATAGGAAGGAGACCAGAATTGCATGCAATATTCCAACAGTGGTCTAACCAATGTCCTGTACAGCCGCAAAATGACCTCCCAACTCCTGTACTCAATACTCTGACCGATAAAGGAAAGCATACCAAACGCCTTCTTCACTATCCTATCTACCTGCGACTCTACTTTCAAGGAGCTATGAACCTGCACTCCAAGGTCTCTTTGTTCAGCAACACTCCCTAGGACCTTACCATTAAGTGCATAAGTCCTGCTAAGATTTGCTTTGCCAAAATGCAGCACCTCACATTTATCTGAATTAAACTCCATCTGCCACTCTCAGCCCATTGACACATCTGGCCAAGATCCTGTTGTAATCTTAGATAACCTTCTTTGTTGTCCACTGTCTTAGTTAACATTTCCTGTGATTTTTACTTTCTGGAAAGTTAAAAGCAGCATGGAAACACCACCACCTGGTAGAATTGTAGCCAGTAATTCCTGATGTACCACTTAGTAATCTGTTGAATTTTACTTCAAGCAGCTCTTACTGCATTCACACTTATTATTGGGATCTCTCTTGTAATTAATCAGAAAGCTCACTTGGCTTCAATGACAAGTTCTATCAATGATGTTAGGTTTGAATAGACAGCAGTTTTTATCCTTGCTTCCCATATGTTGAGAGGGCAGTCATGTGGATGATGTCCTGAAGCATGTACCATTTCACTTCTGCATGAATTCTGGAGGGTCGATATTTCAATCAAGTCAAACAATGTCAATTTTGATTTGGGTAGGCTGGTGTTAATACGAGAATAGCTTTTCTGCTTTGAATCAAAAAATATTCAAGCGTTGTATCCAAACCATGGTACACAGCAGGGAGTGATCCAGATTACAGTCAGCACAGTGGTAGTTGTGTGTGTTGAGAAAGCAGTTCAGAAAGTCATATCTGGTGATGATCAGATTTAAGTGGTGATAATGCTCCAATCTTAGATCTCTGTAGAACACCATGAGGCATGATTTATTCTGATAAAATATATATTAGTTACATAAAGATAATGGTAACAGAAAAACTCAAGTAATTTTTGCCTGCTCTCATTTATAAACCTCAGAGTGCACCAGCAGGGATACTTTGTGTTTACAAAATAGTAAAAAAAAATGAGTGATGGAGACTGCTCAATTTATATGCATAATTTCAATATCATTTATTGCATGTTTGGGTTCTTAGTTTTTTGGTTCTTAACAAGTTGATTTTATGTGTATCTGAAGCTAATAATAGCTTTTCTGCTTTGAATCAAAAAATATTCAAGCGTTGTATCCAAACCATGGTACACAGCAGGGAGTCTGAAGCTAATAATCGTGAGTAGATTAGATTAGATTAGATTACTTACAGTGTGGAAACAGGCCCTTCGGCCCAACAAGTCCACACCGACCCGCCGAAGCGCAACCCACCCATACCCCTACATTTACCCCTTTAACCTAACACTATGGGCAATTTAGCATGGCCAATTCACCTGACCCGCACATCTTTGGACTGTGGGAGGAAACCGGAGCACCCGGAGGAAACCCACGCAGACACGGGGAGAATGTGCAAACTCCACACAGTCAGTCGCCTGAGTCGGGAATTGAACCCGGGTCTCTGGCGCTGTGAGGCAGCAGTGCTAACCACTGTGCCACCGTGCCACCCTATTTCTGTAGCCTTGGTGATTTCTTTCAAAACAGTTTTTGAGGCCTAGCTTTGGAGTCAATAGTTCTGTGTGTACAGTGATAGAGTTTTTAGTTGTAAAACCAAAATAAGCAAGCTCCAGTTTTTCAGGTCAGTCGAGGGCTTTTATTTAAGCTTAAGGAATGCACCCATTGCTTAGATTGAAAAGACAGGTTATTTTTTTCAGTATTACTGTGGTTATAAACGGTCCTGTGAAGTCTTTGAAGATGCTATATAGACCAGTGCTCCTGAGAAAGGAACAATATAGTAAACTCAATTACTTCAAAGAGTTAGTGTTAGTTCCAGACCAGATGTTTGAGAAAAAATCCTGAAAAGATTACTGAAAATAAATTTAAGCTCAAGTGCACAGGATTTCCTGCCAGAGATATTCATTTGATTGAACAGACTGATGCTCCACTTTCTGACCTTTAGGCACATGGGCAAGAAGTCCCAAAAGATATTAGGATTCGAAACATAGCATTTACTTCCTTTTCTTTCCATCTCTGCTTCATCATTAAGGTATTTCAACTCAAAGCATGATAGACAAGTTATCGCCATTTTGAATGTTTGGCAGCAAGCTCCTTCCACTCATTGATTGCCATACTTATGCCCACTGCCATACTTCAAGGAAAGCTTCAAGATGTCTCAGTAGCATGTTCTTTGTCCTCTCCTAGAACACCACCCATCTGCGAGTTGAGAAAACAGGATTTGGTGGCGACTCAGTCTGTTGAAGTCAAATGAATATCCATGTAGAAACTCCCAACTCTGAGTAAACATCATCCTCAAAATCAATGGAGAGCCAGTGATTACAGATCTTAAAATTCTGCTTAATTTTTTGCTGAAAATTTGAGTCAATCTTAATTTTCTCAGTAACCTTTTTTGTCATTTTAAACAGCACAACATTGACCCAGCTGAGAGAGATATGAAGAAAATCCTGAAGTTATGCCGAGCAGAGTTTCATTCAGATTGTCTGAGTGCCAAAAACTGGCAGCAAATGATCTGGTCCCATTAAATGTCTAGTTAATTCTGTGTTATTAACTCTCTTGCTAGCAACTTGTTAGAGGTGTTTTGTGGAGATGCTTTCCAACTGTCCGTACGCAATGTCCAGTCCATTGGAGTCGAGTTTTGCAGGAGTTTCCCCTGAATGTTTGTGGGAGACAAAAAAACTGCAGATGCTGGAATCCAAAGTAAACAAGCAAAAGGCTGGAAGAACACAGCAAGCCAGGCTGCATCAGGAGGTGGAGGAGTCAACATTTTGGGTATGATGTTGACCCAGAATGTTGACTTCTCCACCTCCTGATGCTGCCTGGCTTGCTGTATTCTTCCACCCTTCTGCCTGAATGTTTGTGGAGCTGGCTTCAGGAAGGAAACTAATCATTGTTGAACAGTCTTCCCATTGAGTCCAATATGCTGCTGGAATTTCTTGTGTGCTTTTATGTGTCACCAATAGAAACACAGCCCAGGACTCACTGCATTACAAGTGTGTCGTGATGACAACTGTTCTGTATATCAGGACTTTTATTGATTATGAAGAAGAATTTTGACATCAGTACAATGAGGATTACAGAGGAAATGAACACGCTAAGCATCTGCACTCATTCCCATCTCTTCAGTCACTTCCTCACATCAGCATCTCAACAGCAATCACTTTTCTTTCTACTGGGGGGCTGATGATGCAGCTAATGCCACTGGGCTATTAATTCTGAACACCAGGCCAATGTCTGGGGGCATGGTTTTCAATCCCATCACAGCAGATGGAATTCAATGAAAATCCAGAATTAAACGCTCACCTTAATGGTAACCATGAATATATATGTTTTTAAACCTGGTTCATTACTTGCCTTTAGAAATAGAAATCTGCCATCCTCACCTGATCACGTCTATGTGTGACTTGAGACCCACAGCAATTTGGTCGATTCTGAACTGTCCTCTGAAATGGCTGAGCAAGCCATTCAGTGCAACGTCATTTACACTAATAAATGGTGGTCTAGTCAGTGACACTCACCTTCTGTGAGTGAACTAAAAGAAATGCTCACTCACACCAATATCTTGTAGTCACTCGCCATGAATAGTGTCAGAACAAATAAACAAAGAACAAAGAAAATTACAACGTAGGAACAGGCCCTTTGGCCCTCCAAGCCTGCGCTGATCCAGAACCTCTATCTAAACCTGTAACGTATTTTCTAAGGATCTGTATCCCTTTGCTCCCTGCCCTGCCTAGATACATCTTAAATGATACTATCGTGCCTGCCTCTACCACCTCTGCTGGCAATGTATTCCACACACCCACTACCTCTGCGTAAAGAACTTTCCATGTATATTCCCCTTAAGCTTTTCCCCTCTCACCCTGAACTCGTGACCCCTAGTAATTGAGTACCCATTCTGGGGAAAAAGCTTCTTGCTATCCACCCTGTCTATACCTCTCATGATTTCGTGGACCTCAATCAGGTCCCCCCTCAACCTCCGTCTTCCTAATAAAAATAATCCTAGTTTACTCAAACTCTCTTCATAGTTAGCACCCTTCATACCAGGCAACATCCTGGTGAACCTCCTCTGCACTTTCTCCAAAGCATCCACATCCTTTGGTAATGTGCTAACCAGAATTAAATGCAGTATTCCAATGTCGCTGAACCAAAGTCTTATACAATTGTAACATGACCTGCCAACTCTTGTACTCAATACCCCATCCGATAAGGAAAAGCATGCAGTATGCCTTCTTTGACTTTACAAAAATGTAACATTATTGAAAATACAACAATTAACAAATACCAGTATAATAAAGAGAAAAAAACCACCAATTACAATACAACTACTGTCTACTGACTACTAACCTACCCAACAATACAAACAAAACCTAATACTGTGTAAAACAACACCAATAAATAAGTGACTAATAAATCAAAAAAAGAAAGAAAAGCAAAAGAAAATACAAAAAAACACAAAATAGCTATGCTCAGCACAAAGCTCCCAAATAAAAGAATGGGAGCGTTGTATATATACATGTATTAACTCAGGTGTTCCCCTCCAGAGCCCAGGGCTCAACAAACCTAACCATCCTGATTAAACAAATGCCCTAGTTAAGATAGCCAACAAATCTATATCCAAATAACTCAAATAGGGCTGCCATTTCTTATAAAAATGGGCTGTTGTGTGGTGCACCATGTTTGTAAAAAAGTCCAAGGGAATGTGCTCCATAATTAATTTCTGCCATCCCAGCAAGCCCGGCAGGTTCTCAGACACCCAGTTCATCAGAATATTCTTCCGTGCACAGTATGCAAGAATATTAAATAGTTTATTCCCATGTCCATCTAATGATGATAAATTTGGTAGACCTAAGAGGAGCGATATCAGGTCTACGTTAACTTCAGTCCTCAATACCCTCCCTATCTCTCCCGCCAAAGTGCTCCAATAAACACGGAGCCTGTGGCATGTCCAGAAGTAATGGGTAAAAGTACCTACACTTATTTTATATTTAGGACACACACCCCTTTTTTAAACTTCGCCAGATGGTCCGGTGCCAGATGAACCCTGTGCAGAACTTTTAACTACATAGCACATGTCCTATTACAGATTGAGATCTTTCGCGTGTTCTCCCATATGTTCTCCCATATTTCAGAAGAGCTCTCCACTCCTAGATCTTGATCCCAGACCGCACATAACCAGTTAATATCCTGCCAGGCACTGCCACCCAGCAAGCGATAGAGGGCACTAACCGAAAGAGTGCTTGGGGAATGTAGCAACATCCTCTCTGTATCGAGCTTATAGGGCTTAGTGAGAAGCGTAGTCTTCTTCTGGATGAAATCCCTAACTTGAAAAATAATAGAAAAGATCTCTGCTGGGCAACGTGTATTTGCAGCTCACTTGCTTGAAAGACATCATAATCTACCCCTCAAACAAGTCTCCCAAACAGGAAACTCCTCTCACTGGCCATAGTTCGAACTCTGAGTCCATCACCCCGGTCCAAACCCTGGCATACCAACTATAGGCGTAAGAGGCGAATTCTCGGATAAGAAACCCCTCACTCTGACATATTGCCTTCCATGCCATGACTGTACCAATAACAATGGGGCAGTGGTCCATAACTGTCCTCATCTTATCCATGAACAACAGGTTAATAAGAGGGCACTTTGTCTGTTTAACACCAATATGCCTTGGCTGTTAGGCAGAGCCATCCACGGCAGTTCTACAGAAGCGCCACCATCTTGCCGAGTCCCAGTATGCTTTCTTGACCACTCTATCCACCTGCATTGCCACCTTCAGGGTACAATGGACCTGAACACCTAGATCTTTCTGTACATCAATTTTCCCCAGGGCTTTTCCATTTACCATGTCCTTCTCTTTTATCTATGCAAACCATCCCTGACACTCATAGCTCCATAAGTTCTCTCCATGCAGAAGACAGCACCAAACTTCAGAGAAAGGCAGAGATCCTAATTGTAACATCTCAAGGTGATAAGCACATTGATGGCCATTTTTACCCACTTGTCTGACTGAGAAATGATTTGTTTCAGGAGGCTATCAGCGATAACCTATTTTTAAAAAATAAGCATTCTGAGGCTCGCACTTGTTGAGAGAATGGACTGCAGTCTCACCCCCTTGGAGCTGGATTTGTTTGTGCATCCCCACTGCACCTCTCTTTGTCTGTTGCCCATGGTTTCAGAACTTTACATTAGTTGTAGCTTTTTCATAGAATCCCTACAGTGTGGAAACATGCCATTTGGCCCACCAAGTCCACACCAACCCTCCAAAGAGTAACACACCTGGACTCATTCCTCTACCCTAATACTCTACATTTACCCCTGACATATGCAATTAATCTACATATCCCTGAATACTATGGGCAATTTAGTATGGCCAATTCGCCTAACCTGCACATCTTTGGACTGTGGGAGGAAACCGGAGCACCCGGAGGAAACCCGCATAAACACAGGGAGAATGTGCAAACTCCACACACCCAGTTGCCCAAGGCTAGAATTGAACCTGGGTCCCTGGAGCTGAGAGGCAGCAGCACTAACCACTGAGCCACCGTGCCACCCCTTTTATAATGTTTCACAGAGTAGTGCACTGGAAATCAAGACCTACTATTCCCAGAGTCATTACAAAAGTTAAATATCCTAAAATGTACACAAAAATTCCCCAATATTCCAAATTTCAGATTCAGATTGTCAGAAAGTACAGAGCAGGTTTCTATAATTAACAATAAATACTACTTATTAAGAGTAATTAGGTTCTAGATGCTGGTAAACAAGCATAAACTGTTGGTATATAGCTATTAATTAAAACTCTAATGTCCTTATAAATTCCCCTTCCACACACATGCTCACACATGGAAAAAATGTGGGTGTTATGGATGAAGGGAAAGAGTGGGGAGACAGTTCAATGGATCCTATTTGCAGATTTGTTGAGATTTTTGCGCAGGTCAATATATTGCTTCTCAGCTTTCCTTATCTGGAGGCTTTTCCCTGGTTTGCAAGAGGTACAGGGTGGCTGATTCACTTATGAAAGGTCGACTTTGAATAAATTAATTGGTATTGAATCACTCTTTCTGCCTAAGTTTGTTGACAGGGCTCAGCTGATAAGGATATGGTTTTGCCAGTCCTGATTCTCTCTCTTACATTTACGACATGTCTGCCTAATGTATTACATCCATGTGTCTCTCTACAGATTACCACATACTTTCTCAGGAGTTTTACAAGATCTTCTGATTGTTCTTTCTCTGAATGTGAGAATACAGTGTCTCATTATTCCAGTATTTCTGCGTTAGTCATTGAATGGTAGGAGTTTCAATTTGAGAACCGTCTACCTCTCTTTCTACCTCACTCTCGTTATCGCCATCATTTTCAACTTGTCTTACCACCTGACACACTTGCTCATCCTTATCCTCTTCCCTGCAATAGTACCTTTTCAACATATTCATGGGACATAACTGATTGTTCATATAATCAGGAGTACTTGTCAGAGAAGTCACTTTACTAACGGTTCGAATTACTTTGCATGAACCATTGAATTTTGCTTTCAGAGGTTGACCTTGTAAAGGCAATTATACCAGTAAGTCATCTCCTGCTTCAACTGCTGCTCAATATTTATCTGTCCATTCTTTCATCTTTTCCTGTAAAACCTTTAAATGTTCCCATGTAACTTCAAATGACAATGTCTGTCTCTCGCCAAAAACATAGACACTTAATCCAACATTGAGGATTCATCTTTTTGCTTCAAGAACCTCTCCCTAATCAATTTTAATGGATCTCTAATCTCATAACCATATACTATTTCAAATGGATTAAATCCACTTGTTTCATTTGGGGAATTTCTGGTAACAAATAGTAAGAATCAAATTACAGATCAGATCAGAAGAGAAAGTATTGGGAGTGGTAGTGAAATTTTGAAACTGAGGCCTTTCTGTTGTAACAAAATGGGGCACATTCATAAAAATGCTGGAAGCTGAGAGGAAAACCTATGAGATTGATTAGACTCCGTAAGAATGGATCTAAAAATGAAACTCAGAAGCAAAAGGCCATGGAATGGATTATAACTTTAACTCCGCCGAAGGGAGCGAAAATAGACACTGCTGTGAGTTTACTCAATAAGCTAATCAGCCTGGGTAGACAAGCAGCAGGCTGGAAGAATACAACAAGCCAGGCAGCATCAGGAGGTGGAGAAGTCAACATTTCAGGAGTAATCCTTCTTGCTGTGTTCTTCCAGCCTTCTGCTTCTCTACCTTGGATTCCAGCATCTGCAGTCTTTTTAATCAGACTGGCCTTTAGGACTTCCCTTAAGACTGTTAGGAACAATTCTGCCAAAGGTTCATCAATGCCCATGCCATCTCAAAGACACATGAATGGCGTCGGAGGTGTGGCGGTGGGTTGGTGAAGCATGTTGGCCTTACAGAGACTGCAGAGGCGTTTATAGGAGTGGGGACAAGAATGTTGATGGGTGTGTGTGAGGGAGGTTATGATGGATCAAAATGGACTGTTGGGATAACAGCAGACATCGAGGCTCTGTGAGGGACATGGGGGTTACCTGGTGACAAGGTGGGCCCTGGTGTGCAGGGTGAATGAGGGCAGGTGGCATCAATGTTGTGGATGCATTCTTTCCCAGTCAGTACTGCTCCATGGTTCAAAAAGTACCAAAGAACTGCCAGGTTTTACTATAATGAAACTGTTGAAGATTGTCTGCACACAACTTAAATTTATAGCCAAGATTTATTATACTAGGGGAGAACATGATCATTACACTATGAGAAACTGATAGGCAGGTATTGTATTACCAGTTATAATCAGGCGGGTCAAATTGACACAATGCATGCAATAAGTGGTTGTAAAGGGTTTGTTCATTCTGATTGCAAAATGTAAGTCAGAATTGACATGGAATTTGTTTCATTCGTCCACGGTGTTGTAATGTTCCAATTTGTGTTTCAATACTGCCACCTAGTGTTGAACAATTGTGTTAACTTTGGAAATTGCAATGGGCTTGCGCTTGCCTCAGGAGGTCTGTTCACCAGATCATCTTGGCCATGGAGTTAATTACAACAAACTTTGACAAAGACGTTGGTGTGATTCATTGAAAACATAACTGTGGAGTCAGCTTCTACTTCAAAGTGCCTCTTATTACAATGAAGCATGCCATAATTAGGAAAACATTAGAGAATGACAGGAAGCTGGTCAGGAATGAGAAAAAAAGAGATGGCAAGGATTTTACAGATATTTGAAAAGGGAAAGCGAGTTGGTCATCTATTGGACTGAGAATGGGGAGTTTACTGTAGAAAATAAAGAAATGGTGGATGAAATGAACAAGTATTTTGCTTTTGTCCTCATTGCATTGGATACAAAAAGCATTCCAGTAATGGTTGCAAACTGGGAAGTGAAAAGGAGAGAGGAACTTAGTGATTTTACAATCATGAGGGAAGAGTTAATGAACAAACAGATGGAGCTGCAGCCTGACAAATCCTCATGCTCAGGTGGGCTTCACCTTAGTGTTTTAAAAGAAGTGGCTAATGATATAGTAGATATATTGAAATTCATTTTCCAAAATTTCCTCAATACAGGGAATGTTTGAACAGACTAGAAAGCAGCAATATTAACCACATTTCAAGAAGAGAGGGGGCAGAAGACTGGAAACTACAGGTCAGTTAGCTTCACTTCTGTCAGAGGGGAATGTGTTAGAATCAGAGGAGCTTGACTAGATTAATAAAAACAAAAAACTGCAGGTACTTGAATCTGAAACACAAACAATAAATGTACTGGAGAACCTCAGCAGGTCTGGCAGCATCTGCACAGAGAAAAGCAGAGTTTATGATTTGGGTACAGTGACCCTTTGACAAAACTGAAAATAGCTGGAGATTGGTGGCTTTTATGTTGATGACAGGGATGGGGTTTGGGGGTGAGGGGGGAAGAATAGAGTACATGGATACAGTGCCAGAGAGAGACAGAGAGAAAAGGGATAGGCAAATAAAGAGATAGCTGATGAGAAGCTGAGAGACAGATAAATGCTCGGAAGATGAATGAGAAGTGGAAATTGTGGAAAATGGGATGGCTTTGCTGGGAACAGCCCATACACAACAGGGCGAAAGTGAGGACTGCAGATGCAGGAGATTAGAGTCAAGATTGTGGTGTTGGAAAAGCACAGCAGGTCTGGCAGCATCCAAAGAGCAGGAAAATCGACATTTCGGGCAAAAGCCCTTCATCGGCACCACACTCTTGACCATACACAACAGGACCAAGGCGTTTGGGAGAAGGTAAGAAACAAGGAAGAGGGTGTTAACATTCTGACTCAATGTTGAGGACTGAAGGTAGTAAGGTACCTTGGCAGAAGCTGAGGTGTCAGTCTTCCAGCCTGCGCTGAGTCTTGCTGCAGCACTGCAGAAGGTCTGAGACAGAAATGTTGGCATGTTGAACATGGTGGTGTGTAGAAATAGCAGGCAGCTGGAAGCTTGGGGTCATTATTACAGACAGGGCATAGCTGTTCTGCAAAACAGTCACCCAGTCTGTTTTTTGTCTCCCCACTGCAGAGGGGACTGTATTGTGAGCAATAAGTACAGTTCACTAGATTCAGTGAAGTCCAGGTCAATCACTGCTTCACCTGGAATATGTATCTGGGACCAGAGAAGAACAAAGTAGGAGCAGAGCCTTTGAATATTTTTATGGGACAGATGGATAAAATCTTGATAAGTAAAGGGGTGAAAGATAATTGGTGATGGGGAGAATATGGCCTAGTCAGATTAGCCATGATCTTATTGAACGCCGCAGCAGGCTCAAGGAACTGAGAGGCCTACTCCTATTCCTAATTCACATGTTCCTATGTATAAATAATATAGTTTGCAAAAGTCCAGACTAATATAGAGCAATCATAACACATACAAATACAGAGCAATGACATGCATGTCAGCAAAGGAGATGATCACTTTGCACATCAATCATGTTAGTCGATATTTTAGAAGGTTTGGTCCAATAAAATGGTACAGTTTTCACCAATCACTATTACCTTCTCTGTAATTTCATTTTAAAAATTGAAGATGTGATCTATAGATCAATGCATCTTTATAAATCTATTAGATCAGCTTCTGATAGAATCCTTTTAGAAATGTCCTGTAATATACATCAATCCTGGCAATTAATTAGCTTCTATTTCAATCTAGGATCTTAAGTAAACATGAAAAATTATTTTTAAAATTATTAGCAAAAGTACAAGATTTCAAAAAGATTATGATACTCTTTAAATATCGACATGTGGTTAACAAACACAAAATAGTTTCTGCCAGTTAAGAATGATTGTCAGACATCTCTGCTCCATGGAGATTTGGATACAGTTCAAAATAATACTCTTACCTTTACTAGATAACATGTTAGAAAAATTAACAAACACAGCCATCTGCTGGTCAGAATTAGCAAAGATTTGTTGTAGATTCAGTGGTTTGGGTGATTTATAACATTATTAACAAGTTACTTATAATAGTGAGTTGAGAACATTAAATAGCCTAATTGCAGTTTTTATGCATAAAATTGTTTTTTGCACCCCTGTATGTTTCTTTTAAAACCCCATAAAGTAAGACAACACAAAAGACTGTTAAAACTTGTTTTATTAGTGGATTTAATTGATGTAATTAACTTAACTGCCTGAAAAAAAAACAGACTTTGCAGCAGTTCTCATACTGATCTGTGTGGCTAATTTCATTTTTTATGTTGAACTAATGGCAAGTACAGTTTAACTATAGAGTCATAGTCTTACAATAAACCAATTCTGTATTTATTAGCTGTGAACACAAATAGAATAAGTGGAAGATTACAGACATGTAGATGGGTATGGATGTGGACCTTTTGGTGCTGTCATCAGTCAGTGACTACATTACATGTGGGAACATGTGATAAAAGTAACTTCTTAAGCAACTCCAAAACAGTGGAAACTTTTATTATCTCTCGCAACTCTAGCAACCCTTAGAGACCATAACCTCTTCAAGTTAATGGCAACCTGGTTTGGTGTGTTTACACTGTTGCACTTGCTAAATTATACAATATTCCATTTGCTACAAAGAAATCAACTTATTAATTTTTTACACCATGCATAATGGAAATATAAAAACTTTCTTAAGTGGTTGTTCATTCTGGGTCAATTAAAATCTTCAAGTGTAAGGTGGATAAGTGTGAATTGAAAGTATCAAGATTTAGGGAACAAAGTTGGGTAAATAGAGGTAAGATATAGATCAAACATGTTCTAAGCGAACAGGTGAACAGTCTTGTAGTACGGTCTATGCCTGGTTCAATGTTGCTAATTCCTTCCCATCTGAGCCATGTTTAACAAGTGATTCACAATAACTTACATTTAGATTTTTAAAACTAGAATTTGAAAATAAAATCGAAAATGAAAATCATGCAGTATCTGAGAAACTTTAGCACTTCTGATGCAATACTTCATCAAAATTCAGTGATTATTGTTCTTAATATTCTGTTGTCTATACTTACACATACGTTTTGCTACTTATTCATTGATAGCTGTACTCTGGAATTTTGCTCTTTAAGGAAGAAGGTATTCTTTCCTTTATTCGTCAGAGTATTGAGTACAGAAATTGGGAGGTCGTGTTACGGCTGTATAGGACATTGGTTAGGCCACTTTTGGAATATTGCGTGCAATTCTGGTCTCCTTCCTATTGGAAAGATGTTGTGAAACTTGAAAGGATTCGGAAAAGATTTACAAGGATGTTGCCAGGGTTGGAGGATTTGAGCTATGGGGAGAGGTTGAATAGGCTAGGGCTGTTTTCCCTGGAGCACCGGAGGCTGACCTCATGGAAGTTTATAAAATCATGAGGGGTATGGATAGGATAAACAAACAAATTATTTTCCCTGAGGTGGTTGAATTCAGAACTAGAGAGCATAGGTTTAAGGTGAGAGGGGAAAGATATAAAAGAGACCTAAGGGGCAACCTTTTCATGCAGAGGGTGGTACGGGAATGGAATGAGCTGCCAGAGGAAGTGGTGGAGGCTAGTACAATTGCAACATTTAAAAGGCATTTAGATGGGTATATGAATAGGAAGAGTTTAGAGTGATATGGGCCAGGTGCTGGCAAGTGGGACTAGATTGGGTTGGGATATCTGGTCGGCGTGGACGAGTTGGACCGAAGGGTCTATTTCCGTGCTGTACATCTCTATGACTCTCTGACTCTATGAATACTTAGTTACATCTAGTTTTATAATAATACTGTCATGCAATTCTCTTGATTAACATTTTAAAACATGTTCTATAATATTAATACTCATTTGCAACACATTCTGCAGAATGGACATCCTTGGATCATGTTTTGAATAAAAACAATAGTTCTTTCCAGAATAGAACAAGAAAGCATAGTCTGTTATTGAGAATTACATGTTCTATTCTGTTTTCAAGTATTTCATATTTAAATCTCTTTTTCTTAGTTTCTACGTTTCATTCGTTTTCTCATCTGCATAAAAGTAGATGCTGCCTTTAAATATAGTTCCATACCCATCAGCAGTTATCTGAATTTCTGACGTCATTGATAAGCTTAGGTAGTATGTGCAGGCATTTTAAGTGCGTGGGAAAGTAGGCATTACATTAATCCTGCAGTGTACACAATGTCTGTCTTCACATCTCTCTTGGAAGGTGGGTGTAAGAAAAAGCAAAACTCATGGGTCAATCTCTCCTCAATTCATTCCCCTCAACCCAGCAAACCACAAGATGTCCTGACTACCATTTGTCTGCAATATGCACAGGCCAGGGTATGAACCTGCATCCTCTGATAATAGTGTTTAAACGCACTGTGGGAATTGAATTGTGGAAGCCAAGAATGTTCCAAGTCCTATCCAAAGTCTGCATTGAATCAACTCCTCTAGGGGGATGGCAAATTTAGGATCCATTCACTGCATGTAAGTTTCTGATTGGTTGTCCTATGACCGAAATTTGCTTCCAGTAGCCATGTTCAGCTCCTATTCGACATATAAGCAGTACTGCATCCTGTATGAATGCAGTTGGTGCTGTGGAGCAGGGCTGGAGCTCACAAGACACCTCCAGCAGCAAGCACAGACTGCACCTGTAACAAAAAACCATTTTCATTTTACAGGTTCTGACACTGAGTTGGATCATGTGCAATGTTATCATTTAGAAGTGTCACTGTCCCAGGCTGCCACTTTTATGTTGCTATACCACAGATACCAATTTGAGGAAAATAATGCTATACCAATTTCTTGCTGTTGTATTGCCTTGTTTACACTCCCGCTGAACAGTCCTTCATCAGGTACCAGAAGCTGGCAGCATTTGGTAAGAAACATAGATAAGTGAGTTTGTGCTACTCCCAGTATGGGGCTAGTGAGCACTGGTAGGGTTTCTACTGCCCTCAATGGATGGACAGCTTTTCAGGTGATTAGACCTTTCACAAGGTTTTGGCTTTACTATTACTTCACTCTTTAAAATGTTTTTGGCTGCAGCGTACATTTGGTCTAAAATCCCTATATAGTTTTGTTTAACATTACTCTGCTTTAACATTAATAAGACCCTGAACTGTGTCAAGCTTCAGAGGTTTATTTTGACAGGATTTGCTGGACCCAGTTAGGGCAATTTTGCGTGGTCACTCTAGCTATCTTCATTGCAGCCTCTCTCTGTGCCTGACCCTCCAAGAGTAGAGTCAAAGGTCTGCACCAAGGAGCCTAAACTGTGCTCATTGGGCTCCAGACAGCCTCCATGAGATGTCAGTAGTTCCTGGCCACATTGCAGCTGGCTCCTGATAGCACCTTATTGAGAGGTCTCAGCTGATCACTGCCCCATCTAGGAGCCGGTGGCGGATCATGTCTAGACTACACTTTGGGGCCTTGGCATTCCTGCCCCTCCAGCTCTTGAAAAGACACAGTCAGGCACCTAGCACATTGACTTCATGTAGTGTGAGGTAGACAACATATTCGGGCACCTACCTTCCAGATTATTTTAACCTAGGATGTTCATACCTACATATGTACTGGGTACATGCTGGTGGGTGAGGGAGGGGGAAGGTGCAAGTCAAAGTCAGAGAGGGGAAAGGAGCCAAGTTGGAGGGTCAGGGAGAGGGAAGGGGATAGGGGACAGATTGGAGGGTCAAGAAGGATGAAGGGGGCAGGTCAGAGGCCAGAGAGTTGAAACAGGGAAGGGGGGGGGGTGGTTGGAGAGAGGAGGGTCAGTACATTGGAGAAGCCACAAATCAGAGGGTCAGGAAGGAAAAGGATCTGCAATGACCAGGAGGATCAGGAGATGGGAGGCCAGATCAGTGGTGAGCGGGAGGTGCTGCGAGTAGAACATTACATTTTTCTTTTATATTTAAAAAATATACCATGATAGGAATTTAACATGTAAAGTATTTTTAACCTGCAGGGTATGTAAAGTTTTAATACTTTTTTCTGATAAGGATAATGTTATGAATGTAACTCAGTTTTAACATTGATTCCTATGGAAACCTACAGTTCACTTCAAGACATTTCTCCGAAAGCTATGGTTTACAAGAACAATCATATGTATTCAAGTGCCTGAGTCAAACTCATCAGGAATGGCTGCAGAGTTGGATATGAAATAAAGTAAGACTATCTGTAGGTTTCCTAATACTGTGTCCCCTTCACACTACATGAAGTCAACACAGTAGGTCCTCAATAACTGATTACAACTGAGTCCACTAACATCAAAAGTTTTGGTAAAGTGGCTTATACAGTGCATTTTATCACTACAGATAACATATCAATCGCTCTAGTAATAAAACAGGTGTTTTTAGCATCCTGGCAAATAAAAAGGTTTACGTAGCAGGAAATATTTGGCTGCAGTGTTAAGGATGTTGCAGTGTCAGCTATGGCTCAGAGGCAACACTCTTATCTCTGAGTCAAAGGTTGTGGGTTCATTTCCCACACTCCAGGGGCCTGACAAGACCAGCTCACCTGATCACTCAGTGCTGGCCTGACAAGGCCCGATTGCCCAGAGCTGTACTGAGGGTGGAATGTACTGTCAGAAACGCTGTTTATCAGAGGGGCTATTAAAATAAATTTCCTTCTTTAGACTCAGGTCAATGTAAAAGATCCCACAATACCATTTAAAAGAACAGAGAGGAGTTTCCCTGTTGCCTTGGCCAATATTTATCTCTCAAAACAACAGCAATAAACCAGGTGAGTTGGTCATTATAACATCGTTAATTTTTGAGAATTAAATGTACACAAACAGGTATTTCCGACACTACAGTCCCGATTTTTGTTGCCAGGTCACTGCCTGGAATTGAGTGAATTCCGAGCTTTCCAAACCCAACCTTTAAAAATGGCCACCCAGGCCCCTCATTCTGGGTCAGGGCACAGTCTGGATCGGAAGTTCAGGCAACTCAAGGAAGAGCTGAGGAAGCAGCCTGGGTGGAAAGCCAGCTTAGGGGTTCCAGCATTACTTGTAAAAATTAAAAGAATTTTAAAAATAATTAAAATATTCCAATTATAGGATTCAAGGTTGCTCTCTTTTCCACTGAATGGACTATCCTGAAATTGTGTTTCACGATCCACATCTGCTACCAGACCTGCTGAACACCTTCAGCTTTTTCCTTCTTATTATGTAAGAACCATGTGAACAGAAGGGAAACAGATTTGACCTCATATCTAAATACATGTTAAGAATTAAAATCAATTTTAAAACATGGTGTAGCCATGTGGTTTAATGTGGTCAGGTCTGACTTCTGCTTAGTGATTACTGTGCTATTACTTGTGCACATTAAATGAAAACCTCACAAATAACTTTTTTGTATTATTAGTCTGTTATTATTACTATCATTTCCTTTGATCCATTGTCATCATTTAAAATGCTCACGCTTTTGGAAGGTAAGCCTCAATAAGAGATGTTTTGCCTCAGTTTTGAGGAAGGGTGATGGTTGATGGGATTGTGTGAAACAATTTCTTGCTAAGTCACGTAGTGCATGCTTGATTACATCCAACTTACTCTTTCTGTTCTTTCTTTTTGCATCCCATTCACTAAAGTACTGCCAGGCAATATCTTTTTTAACCAGCTGACACTAGTAAGAAGTGTATATTACGCATGAAGTTCACCAAGGGGTGGAAACATCTATTTTCTGTCAAAGGCTACAAACATGAATTCTTAATTTGTTGTTTCCATAGCTGCTGCCTGAACCGCAGTGTTTTTTTTTAAGATTTGGAGGTGCCGGTGTTGGACTGGGGTGTATAAGCTTTTGGAACGCTGCTCCTTCTACTACAAATTATGTGTCCTATGATCTTATACTCCACAACAACCTGATGAAGGAACAGCGCTCCGAAAGCTAGTGCTTCCAAGTAAACCTTTTGGACTATTACCTGGTGTTGTGTGATTCTTAAACTTTTTTTAGCATTTCCTATGTGCTATTCCAGATTCCTAGCATTGGCAGTATGCTGGTTAATGTCTTCTGTCTAGGCTGTCCTGAATGTCTGGTTGTAGCTACCTTTATTGAGGATTGTAAACATCCTTTTTCTGTTTAAGTCCTTAGCTAACAATACCCCCTCCAGTCATAAACATGCTGTTCAATTCAGGAAAGTCCATTTTAATGCTCAGATGTCTCAGTGACAAATGATAAATTATAGCAGGAAATGTAATCTCATCAGGATGAGGGAGAGAGCAGTAAGGAAAAGGGAGAAATGACACCCCGTCAATACATTGTTTTTTCCCTACATGCTGTGCTACAAAGAGCTGGGATGAAGGTCAGTGCTGATGATCTCATGCATAACATCTTTGCTGTGCTGCAAATTGAAAGTAGGTGGTCATGGATTAAGATTCCTGTTTCTGATATTTGTTCAGTAAACTCCTTGTAAAGTATAAAACAGAAACAGAAAATGCTGGAGAAATTCAGCAGCATCTCTGGAGAGAAAATGGAGTTAATGCTTCGGGTCCAGTGGCCCTTCTTCAAAACTGTGTAATTACATTGACAATTGATTGGGAACTGGATTGAGCTTGACTGCCCCTGTCCACTGAACTGGTCTCAAATGTCACTTGCCACCTTCAGGAGAAACAGGGAAAACTGAGGAAGAGAATTGGAAAGGAATGAGACGAAGCAGCTGATCAAAGGCAGGTGTGTAGTAACATAAATAACTGATTTTAAATAATGTATTGATACCAAAAGCATATTACCTCACAAGAAAGAACCACTGAGAACCATTAATGTTTGTTATTTTAAGCAAATTATTCTATTTAGCTTTAAGCATTTTCTCTATAACATCAAAAACTAAGCAGCCTAAAATGAAGGAAACCATGCAATCAAAATGAGACTTTCTTAAATAATTAGCTTAAGTTAATAGTTAGTTAGTGCAAAATGGAAATTGTCCCTTCAAGGCCATGTTTCCCAAGTTAAGATGTTCACATTAGTTGGGAGAATGGAGTAAATCTCAATAAAGATTTCCTGTTCCATCTGGAGACCTTTGACCATGTAGTCATATTGCTACCATTGCCTTTGATTGCTTGTATTTATATTAAAGCACCCTGTCATCTCTTTGAAGGAAGGAGAAGAATCTTTAAGTCAATTCATATTTTATGTAATTCTGAGTGACAGCATAGCCCAAGATGGCATTCAGTGCTCACTGATCGGTTTGCCCTCTGAAAAAGATTATTTCTTTATTATCTAACATTCAATTATTGAGTTTTGTGGTATTTTCTATTAAAACCTGCAAGGAACATCAACTTGTTTAAGAACTGCGAGAGAATTACTTGATGTGAATAAATTTTGATTGCAATCAGGGAGCAAATGTGGACAAATCTATGACTGGAGGTCAGCTGTTCTCTGCTAATGTGCTCCAAGAGCAGATCAGAAGCTATATCACGAGTTTTTTGACTTCCCAAAGCCTGTGCATCAGGTATATAACACAAGTCAGGATTGTAAGAGAATATATTTAACTTGTCTGGATGAGTGCAGCTCCAACAACACTCAAGAAGCATGGCACCATCTTGAGAAAAGTAGCTTACTTAGAGTCATAGAGGTTTACAGCATATAAACAGACCCTTTAGTCCAACTCCTCCATGCTGACCAGATATCCCAACCCAATCTAGTCCCACCTGCCAGCATGCCCAAATCCCTCTAAACCCTTCCTATTCATATGCCCATCCAAATGCCTTTTAAGTGTTGCAATTGTACTAGTCTCCACCACTTCCTCTGGCACCTCAGCCTCCGATGCTCCAAGGAAATCAGCCCCAGCCTATTCAACCTCCCCCTATAGCTCAAATCCTCCAATCCTGGCAACATCCTTGTAAGTCTTTTGTGAACCATTTCAAGTTTCACAATATCCTTCCAATAGGAAGGAGACCAGAATTGCACGCAATATTCCAAAGGTGGCCTAACCAATGTCCTGTACAGCTGCAACATGACTTCCCAACTGCTATACTCAATACTCTGACCAATAAAGGAAAGCATTCCAAACATTTTCTTCACTATCCTATCTACCTGCAACTCTACTTTCAAGGAGCTATAATCCTGCACTCCAAGGTCTCTTTGTTCAGCAACACTCCCTAGGACCTTACAATTAAGTGTATAACGCCTGCTAAAATTTGCTTTCCCAAAATGCAGCACCTCGCATTTATCTAAGTTAAACTCCATTTGCCACTCCTCAGCCCATTGGCCAATCTGATCAAGATCCCATTGTAATCTGAGGTAACCTTCTTCACTGTCCACAACACCTCCAATTTTGGTGTCATCTGCAAACTTACTAACCATGTCTCCTTCGTTCATATCCAAATCATTTATATAAATGACGAAACGTGGACCCAGCACCGATCCTTGTGGCACTCCACTGGTCACAGGCCTCCAGTCTGAAAAACCAACTCTCCACCACCATCCTCTATCTTCTACCTTCAAAGCAGTTCTGTATCCAAATGGCTGGTTCTCCCTGTATTCTGTGAGATCTAACCTTGCTAACCAGTCTCCCATGGGGAATCTTGTTAAATGCATTACTAGAGTCCATATAGATCACTTCCCCCACACTGCCCTCATCAATCCTCTTTGTTACTTATTCAAAAACTCAATCAAGTTTGTGAGACATGATTTCCCACACACAAAGCCATGTTGATTATCTCTAATTAGTCCTTGCCTTTACAAAATGTACATCCTGTCCCTCAGGATTTCCTCCAACAACTTGCCCACCACAGATGTCAGGCTCACCCGTCTATAGTTCCCTAGATTGTCCTTACCACCTTTCCTAAATAATGGTACCATGTTAGCCAATCTCCAGACTTCTGGCACCTCACCTGTGACTATCGATGATACAAATATCTCAGCAAGGGGCTCAACAATCACTTCCCTAGCTTCCCACAGAGCTCTAGGGTACACCTAGAACATAGAACATAGAACAGGTTCTAGGGATTTATCCACTTTTATGCGTTTCAAGATATCCAACACTTCCTCCTCTATAATATGGACATTTTTCAAGATGTCACCATCTACATCCCCATCTTCCATGTCCTTTTCCACAGTAAACACTGATGCAAAATACCCGTTTAGTATCTCCCCCATCTCCTGCAGCTCCACACAAACACAGCCTTGCTGATCTTTGAGGGGCTCTATTCCCTCCCTAGTTACCCTTTTGTCCTTAATGTATTTGTTAAAACATTTTGAATTCTCCTTAATTATTTTTGCCAAACCTATCGTATGTCCCCTTTTTGCCCTCCTGATTTCCCTCTTAAGTATACTCCTACTGCCATTATATTCTTCTAAGGATCCCCTCGATTTTTCTTGTCTATACCTGACATATGCTTCCTTCTTTTTCTTAACCAAGCCCTCACTTTCTCTCGTCATCCAGCATTCCCTACACCTACCAGCCTTACCTTTCACCCACTTGATTGGCACCGTTCCACAAAAATCCATTCCCTCCACCACTGATGCTCAGTAGCAGCACTGTGCATCATCTATGAGATGCACTCCAGAAATTCTCCACACCTCCTTAGACAGCACACTCTTAAACCCATAATAACTACCATCTAGAAGGACAAAGGCAGCAAATACATGGGATCACCACACCTGCATGTTTCCCCTCCAAACCACTCATCATCCTGACCTGAAAACGTATTGTCGTTCCTTCAAAGATCCCTGCTAAAAATTCTGGAATTTTCTTCCTAATGGCATGTTGAGTCTTACTATAGTAAGTAATTTGCAGCAATTCAAGAATACAGCTCACCAGCACCTCCTCAAGGACAAGTAGGGATGGGCAATAAATGCCAGCCCAGCTAGCAAAGCCCACGTCCCATGAATGAATAAAAAAAATTACTCTTTGATTCAAAGCTCACCCATTGAGAAAAAACAGCTGTCAAGAAATTGCCTGTCTGAAGTAATCATTTACCAACACCGTCAATACAAATTTATCAGTAAGACTTTAACCAGTATTAACACGATATCCATTTGTAAGATTACCCGCAGTCAATCCCAAAGTGTAATTTGATCATTTAATCCTTTGATTATTAATCAATTAAAAACCTAATATATAGAAAGTTCTTTATAAAATTTCTCTTAAAAGAGAAGAAAATAACAGTAAAAAGGAAAATACGAATTCTGGAAATTAAAATGGAAGTTAAAAATGTTTAGATGTTTAGAAGCTCAATCAGTATCTCAGAGGAATATTTGGGTTTAACTTCTTCAAAGTATCAAGATTTACTTGAATTGATCAATGGAACACAACTTAAAAACAAATGCATTTTAATTATTATTATTAGTGGAGATCCAAGATGGTGGCGATCTGAGAAGTCTGCTGTGCTGGGCTCTGTGCCACACCCTGGGCAAGATGGACCTCTACCTCCCCTCAGAAAAATTGTTAGCACAAAGCAGGCAAAGTACCTAGAACCTCTTAAATTTTGATTTGGAACCTCTGGGATCGAGATGAAGACGAACAAGGGAAAGGGAATGAAAGGATCACAGCAGGCAGGGCATTTCCCTGTGTTGGGCACACTCACAGCCGCTGCGTCGACTCCTGTGGTGGCGTCTTTGAAGCCGGTGGAGCAGCAGCATTTACTCTCGGAGTTTACAAAACTCAGGAAAAATTGAAACAGAGCTGGAGCCAATCGCTGCCATGCTGAAAAAGCATGAGCAGGAGATCCAGATGTTGGATCGACACATGGAAGCCGTTGAGCAAAGGAGCGTGGCCTTGGACACCACGACGGAGAATTCGGAGGGGCAGATCCCAACTGTGGAAGGCCAGGTTCGGGCCCTAATGGACCAGGTTGACAACCTAGAGAACCGAGGTCAGAGGAAAAACTTATGGGTCGTCAGTCTTCTGGAGCGTGAGGAGGGCGAGAGTCTGGTAGGATTCTTGGAGCAGTGGCTCCCGAAGTTTCTGGGCTGGAGATCAAGTCAGGCTGGGTGAGTGTGGAGCGGGCCCACCAGATCACTATGCACAGGTCCGGTTGAATCAGCGCCCCACCTGGTCCTAGTGCGACGCCATCTCTATAGAGAGAAGCAGCTAATAACAGTAACCTTCAGAAGATTGGAAAGAGATCCACAAGCCTTGGTGTATAAAGGTTCAAGAATAATGTTCTTTCAAGACTTCCCTGGGGTCATAAATAAAAAGAGGAAGTCTTTTGATGATGTTAAGAAGAAATAAGAGATTTGAATATTCAATATTCTTTGAGGTACCCAGCAGTACTCCATATTAATCATGGGGCATCTTTTTGTAATTTCGACTAGGCAGGAAAAGCAAAGGAATTTTTGAACTCTCTGAAATAAATGACTTGGGCTGGGGGGAACCAATTGGGAAAAAAAGATAAATGCGGACAATGGTATATAACTTTATTTTTCTTTCTTTGTTCTGTTCCCTTTCATGGTTTTTGGTCCTATCGGCTTGGCATTGCTTCGATGTAAAACTTTGTTTAATATTTCATCCATTTGGTAATTATCTGTTATTTCATTTTTTCTCTGGGTGAGAGGTGGTTACTTCTTTTGTGTAAAAATGTATGGGGTTGAGGTGTGGAGGGGGAGGGAAGGTGTCCATTGTTAACTTACATGAGTGTAAATCACATGTTTTCTTTGTCTGTGCACTGCTTGGGTCTGGGGCGCGGCCTTTGCTGTTAGGAACCAGATGGCTGTAAGTTTGGAATGAATGCCTCCTATGGGCGAGGGGGGAGATTTCTAGTGATTTGTGGTTTATATGTTTATTCATTTAAGTTAAGAGTAGTGATTAGTCTTTTAGTTTTAGTAGTGTTTGTAGGGATGGTTTTTAGATTCTATAAAGGCTGTTTTTTCCACTCGCCGCACATTGAATAAGGTCTTTCCCCTGGGGGGCCACGGGCTGCTGTGTTGGGGTCATGTCTAGCAATCTGTTCAGATGGTGCACCTGAACTGTAAGAGGGAGCCATTCCCTCATTAAAAGAAAAAAGGTGCTCTCAAACCCTAAGAAGGAAAGGGTTGACATTGCTCTGTTGCAGGAGACACACTTAACTGATGGGGAACATTTGGAATTACAGCAGGGGGGAATATGATAGGATATACTTCTCCTCCTTCAACTCTAAAAATAGAGGAATGGCCATGCTGATATGAAGGAACATCCCATTTCAGGTGATAGATCAAATCAAGGATGAAATTGGATGAAGTTCATCATTCTCGAGGCTTTTGTACATGGAGAAGAGTATGGTATCCTGAACGTTTATTGTTCCCAGGCACATACCCTCAAATTTTTAATTGAAACAGTCGCTATACTAATGGCTCTTGAGGCGAGCCATACAATCATATGAGACTTTAATCGTCTCATGGACCCTGGGGTAGACAGGATGCCAAGGGGTCTGTTGGGGTATGCCCCTGCAATCTAGACAGTTAGTAGACTTGGGTAGGGAATTGGGGCTAGTGGATGAATGGAGGTGTCTCCACTCTAATGGGAGGGACTTTATCTTTTACTCCAACCCGCACAAATGCCACACGAGAATTGATATGTTCTTTATTCCGTCGGTTTGTTTGGACTCAGTATTACCCTGCAGGATTGGGAGCATATACTGTTGGGGGGGACGGCCTAGCAGGGGTAAGCTGCAGTGACCGGGTCTCTGGCACGAGGTCCGGCTCTGAGGCTCAGAAGGGAAAGGGGGAGAGGAGGAGAGCACTAGTTATAGGAGACTCTTTAGTTAGAGGGACGGACGGGCGGTTCTGTGGACATGGGCGAGACTCTCGGATGGTTTGTTGCCTCCCGGGTGCCAGGGTCCGAGACGTCTCGGACCGTTCTTCAGAATTCCTTAAGGGGGAGGGTGTGCAGCCAGAAGTCGTGGTGCATGTTGGCACCAACGACATAGGTAGGAAGAGGGGTGGGGAGGTCATTCA
>NC_057715.1:82721952-82766054 GCF_004010195.1 Chiloscyllium plagiosum | reverse complement strand
GATATGATGCAGAGCTAGGCTGAGGAGTGGCAGATAGAGTTGAACCCTGCAAAGTGTGGGGTTGTCCATTTTGGAAAGACAAATAAGAATGCGGAATATAGGGTTAACGGTAGGGTTCTTAGTGAGGTGGAGGAGCAGAGGGATCTTGGGGTCTATGTTCATAGATCTTTGTAAGTTGCCACTCAGGTGGATAGAGCTTGTAAGAAGGCCTATGGTGTATTAACGTTCATTAGCAGAGGGCTTTAATTCAAGAGTCGTGAGGTGATGTTGCAGCTGTACAGGACCTTGGTAAGGCCACATTTGGAGTACTTTGTGCAGTTCTGGTTGCCTCACTTTAGGAAAGATGTGGAAGCTTTGGAGAGGGTGCAGGGAGGATTTACCAGGATGTTGCCTGGAATGGAGAATAGGTCGTACGAGGATAGGTTGAGCGTGCTAGGCCTTTTCTCATTGGAACGGCGAAGGATGAGGGGTGACTTGATAGAGGTGTATAAGATGATCAGGGGAATAGATAGAGTAGACAATCAGAAACTTTTTCCCCGGGTACAACAGAGTGATACAAGGGGACATAAATTTAAGGTGAAGGGTGGAGGTAGAGGGGAGATGTCAGGGGTAGGTTCTTTACCCAGAGAGTGGTGGGGGCATGGAATGCACTGCCTGTGGGAGTGGCAGAATCAGAATCATTGGCGAACTTTAAGTGGCAATTGGATAGGTACATGGATGGGTGCTTAAGCTAGGACAAATGTTCGGCACAACATCGTGGGCAGAAGGGCAGATTCTGTGCTGTATTGTTCTATGTTCTATGTTCTAACTATTTCAGACCATGCAGCAGTGTATTTGAATGTCTAAGGGTAGTGGAACAGATACATGGCACTGGCACATCGATCCATTTCTGTTGAGGGATGGTAACTTTCCAGAGTACATTACAAGAGAGCTCAGGGCCTTCTGGGACATCAATTGGGGTATGGCCAGTAATCCATTGGTGTTTCGGGAGACCACCAAGGCGTATTTAAGGGGTTTAATTATCTCATATTCAACAACTAGAAAGAGGCAGAGAAGGGAGCAGCAGCAGATGCTAGAAGCCCGGCTGAGAGCAGTTGAGTCGGCATATTATAACAGACAATCTGTGGTTAGGTTCTAGTGGGTTACAGCTCTCTGAGCTGCTCTGGACTCAGTGCTCACACAGGCGGTGAAGAGGCGGGGTCTCCTTTGCAAAGCAAAAGTTGTTCGAATATGAGGATAAGCCAGGTAGATACCAGCTTAGGGTGAGAGCTGGTACCATCACCTATGAGCTAAAAAAGATTAATGCCAGATTTCAGGAATTTTGTGCAGAGTTGTACCGGTCGGAGGGCTGTGAAAATGGAGTAGTGAGAATGGAATCCTTTTTCAAGAACCTCGAGCTCCCCAGTATAAACGCAGAGCTGGCCTCCTTTTTAAATGCACCTCTGACAATACAAGAGGTGCAGGAGGCAGTAAGGCAGTTCCAAAGTGGCAAAGCTCAGACGGATTCCTGAGTTTATAAGGAGTTTATGCACATGAGCCACTTCTGGAGATGTATAGTCACTTGTATCGCCAGGACTGCCTCCCGCCCTCCCTTAGGGAGGCCAATATCGCCCTCATTTTGAAGAGAGGGAAAGACCCAGAGGACTGCGCCACGCACAGACCAATCTCGTTGCTGAATGTAGACTTCAAACTTTTATCAAAGGTGCTGGCCCTGAGGTTGGAAGGCCCTGGAGGGGCCTTCGCTCAGTGAGTGGCAGTGTGATATAATGATCCCAAGGTGGCGGTTATCACGAGTGGTGTTACATTGGATAATTTTAGCGTTGAGAGAGGCTGCGGGTAGGAGTTGTCCTCTCTCGCCACTGCAATTACCTTGGTAATTCAGCCATTGGCAGAGGCTATCCAGAAGGATCCTGAAATAGTGGCACCAGAGGTAGGACTGGAGGAGCACAAAATTACTCTTTATGCTGATGATGTCCTTTTGTTTCGGGTTAACCTGGAAAAGTCCATGCCCCAGCTAATACAAAAAGTTAAATTATTTAGCAGTCTTTCAGGATACAAGATAAATTTTACAAAGTCGGAAGTTATGTCCGTCGGGAGATTGGTGGGAATGCCTGAGTTGAAGGATGGAACGCAGTTTCCCTTCCAGTGGTAGCAAAAAGATTTTCTCTACCTGGGAATTTTTATTACCTCAGTCTTCCATCAGCTGTGTAGAGCTAACTTTGTGCAGTTGTTAGATAGGATAAAACAGGACCTGCAGTGGTGGGAGGGGCTACCAATATCATGACTCGGCCAAATAGCCCTGATTAAAATAAATGTTCTTCATTGGCTATTATACCCAACGGATAGTCCCGTTGCTGTTACCCAGACAAGTGCTGTGGAAGTTTACCAACTGGCTTGGATCCTTTATTTGGTGCCGTAGGTGCCCCCTAGTTAAATTTACTAAGTTGCAACTCCCGCACAGAATCGGGGGAGGTGGAACTCCCAGATCTGAGGAGATACCAAATAGGTGCCCTGTTGTCAAATGTGGGTGACTGGGTGCGTAAGGACTAGAGATTGATATGGCTTGATGTTGAGACCTTGCAGGCAAGGTATCCCCTCATTAATTTACTGTTTATGAACAAGATGAAATCTGTGGTTGAGCATTGTGAGAGCCCAATTATCTTAAATACGGTGAAAGCATGGAGGATAATGCGGCAGGGTGAGGGCAATTTGCTTAAGACCTCGCTGTTCACCCCCCTAGTGGGATTTAGGCAGGGGTCAATGGACTGACTTCAAAGCATGGGAGGATAAGGGAGTCTCCTGTTTGGGAGACTTATTTGAGGGAGAGATCTTGACGTCTTTTAATCAATTAAGTCAGAAATATGGGCTACCTGGTGGGGAACCTTTCTGATACTTTCAGGTTAGGGATTACATACAGAGGAGGACCACACTCTTGGCTCAGCCCTACAAGTCGGACATAGAGAGAAGAGTGCTCTGATGTGGGGACCCTCTCTCGGTCAGTACCCTATACCATTTAAAGAGAGGGTGTGCCTTGGGAGTTATGGAGAGACTCCATGGGATCTGGAATCAGGAAGTAGGAGAGGAAATTTCATCGGAAACGTGAGAGGGTATATGGGAGAATGTGAAAAAAAAATCTCAATATGCAAATTAGCACAAGTTACGCAATTGAAGATCCTTTACAGGGCCCCTTTGGCACCAGAGAGGTTAGCAAAGTTTAAGAAAGGATCTTCTCCAGGATGTCCTAAATGTAAAATTAGAACAGGCACTGTTACACATTGCTATTGGACCTGCTACAAGATTTGTAGACACTGGGGTGCCATAATGAATGAGCTGGAGAAGATCCTGGGAATTGAAGTTAAGGCAGACCCGGTATCCTTTCTTTTGGGACGACCGAATCAGCCCTCTCTGGGTGAACACGGGAAGAGGTTATTTAATGTTCTCACACACTGTGCAAGGTAGAACATTCTAATGGACTGGACATCAGAAAAGCCCCCAGGTCTTACGGGGTGTGCAGAATTGTGATGGAGCACATCCCCCAAGACGATCTTACAAATATGGCGCACCATAGAACAGAACAATTTTATAAGATGTGGCAGCCCTTTTTAAATTACATAGATACGGACTTATTGGTGATACTGATTAGGGCCTTTGTATAGTCATGGGAGCCAGATTTGGCAGTCCGGCGACCCTGAGGGGAGGAGGCTTAGTACATACAGGTATAATAACTGTTGCTCCCATGGACGAGAGCTTCAGTGAGGGTGCGCTGAGTGGAGTAATATAATGTAATGTAATTTCATTTAATTGTAATTTAATTCAATTTCACTTCATTTAATTTGATTTTAATTTAAGTAGATAAGAGACAATTGTATCCTGTAGATTAGTAGGTAGTTTATTGCTAATATTATTGTAATATAATAATGTTGTACTATCTCTATTCTTCTGTATCATTTGTATTTTTATAATTTCTTTTGTAAAAGAGTAAAACATTTTCCAATAAAAACATACATAAAAATTATTATTATAATTATATTAAATAAATAAAATTATGCAGATTTCATTTATATCGTTAATCATACTGAAAAATATTAGTGATTAGGCAGGTCTAAATGATCAGATAAAAATCTGTGAAAACCTGGTCCATTTGGGCATTTGTTGTATAATGATTATATTACTTGAAACACTAATGTTTTTACAATCTGATTCTATCCTTTTTTTTCAGCTTCTGCCATTTTACTTGCATTTGCCACAATGATGACTGATCTCCTTTCTCCATCTCCTCCTGTCAGTCATCTATTCCTCTTCCAATTCCATTATGTTTAAGATTCTCCACACCAGATCTTTCCACCTGATCTTAGGCATTCCTCTCCTCCTCCATCCTCCAATCTCATCTCCAATTCTTGCTTTCGTCTTTTTCTTTCTCTGTCTGCAATAATCCCATGACCATACCCTTTTAATCCTTCTGGATTACTTTCATTAATGCTTCCACAATCTTCACTGATTCTCTGATGTAATGATTCCTGATTTTGTCCTTTCTCACTAAACCACATATCTATGTCAGCATTCACATGTCATTAGTGTCCAGTCATTGCTCATGTCTTCTCAATGTTGCTCAAATTTCTGCACAGGTTAAGAAGGTCAGTCCAACAATTGTCTTGTACAGTTTCTTGCTTTTTTCAATTATCTCTTTATTTTACATACGTCTCCACTGCAGTCCCTTCAGCCACACCACAAAGAGCTTAATTTCCATTCCCATATTTCCATCTCCTGCCACAAGTGGCACTGGGTCCCTGAGTTAATTTCTGCCTATCTGTTCAAATAATATTTGATAGTAAACATGGCTTTGTAAAGGCAAATATCAAAAAGCTGAATTTCTGTATAATTTACCATGCCTGATCTATCTCTTATTAAATTTATAGCTCAATCTCTTTTGTATAAAAGATGTTGGAAACCAATGATAAAGTGTGTTATCTTTAAGTATTTATGTACCTATGTCTATAGGTGTGGTCAGGTGGCCAACAGCAGAAATGGCTACAAGACTGCTTAACAGCTACAATCAAGTATGCTGGGAATTTTGATAAAGCTAGTTTAAACTCAGACCCAGGTTAAACAGCAGCCAGGACATGTTGTGACCTATCCTGTAAGCTGTGACCTGTATTAAACTGGCTATGTTTGTTCATCCTATTAACTTCCACCTTCTCTCGCTTCCGGTTCCTACATCCCTTGCTGTACTTGTTTAAACTAACAAAGCTCATTGTGAGGATATTGGTGCCATGCCAGTTTAGGTTCAAGCTGTCCATTTTGTACAGGGTCCCAACTGCACTGGAAGAGATCCCAGTGATCCAGATATCTGAATCCCTCTCACTACACCAGCTTCTTAGCCAAATAATCAACTGTCCTATCTTTCCATTTCTGGACTCACCAGCACGGGAAATAATCCTGAGGTTATAACCCTGGTTTTTTAAACTTTTTGCCTAACTCCCTAAACTACTTTTGTCAGACCTCATCTCCCTTCCTGCCTATGTCTTTAGTTCCAGTATGAACCACTGATCGCTGGCTGTTCACCCTCTCCTTTCAGAATGTCCTGTGTGTGCCATTTCAGAGTCATCCTTGATCCTGGCACCAGGAAGGCAAGACTCCAGCAAGGAAACAGACCCTTTGATCCAATTCATCAATGGGACATGCGACCAAGTTTCCCAAACTCAACTAGCCCCAGTTGCCTGCATTTGGCACATATCACTCCAAACCTTTCCTATTAATGTGCCTGTCCAAATGTCTTTTAAATGTTGTAACTGTACCTGCATCTATTGCTTCCTCTGGCAGTTCATTTCTCATATGAACCATCCTCTGTGTGAAAAAGTTGCCCCTCAGGTCCCTTTTAAATCCTTCCCCTCTCACCTAAATACTATGCCCTCTAGATTTGAATTCCCCTATCCTAAGGAAAATACCTTTGCTATTCACCTTATTAATGCTTCTCATGATTTTATAAACCTGTATAAAGGTCACCCTTCAACCAGTGAGAAAATGTCCTAGCCTTTGGCACAGTGGCTCAGTGGTTAACATTGCTGCCTCACAGCACTAGGGACCCAGGTTCAATTCCAACCTTGGGTGACTGTCTGTGTGGAGTTTGCACATTCTTCCCGTGTCTGCGTGGCTTTCCTCCCACATTCCAAAGATGTGCAGGCCAGGTGAATTGGTCATGCTAAATTGTCCATAGCACTAGGTGTATTAGTCAGAGGGAGGGGTGGGTTATTCTTCAGAGGGTCAGTGTGGACTTGTTGGGCCGAAGGGGCTGTTTCCACACTGCAGGGAATCTAATCTACAGAACTGGCTCAAAGGTAAAAGACAGAGGGAGGATTGTTTTTCAGACTGGAGGCCTGTGACCAGTGGAGTGCCACAAAGATCGGTGCTGGGTCCTCTACTTTTTGTAATTTACATAAATGATTTGGATGCGAGCATAAGAGGTAGTTAGTAAGTTTGCAGATGACACCAAAATTGGAGGTGTAGTGGACAGCGAAGAGGGTTACCTCAGATTACAACAGGATCTGGACCAGATGGGCCAATGGGCTGAGAAGTGGAAAATGGAGTTTAATTCAGATAAATGCGAGGTGCTGTATTTTGGGAAAGCAAATCTTAGCAGGACTTATACACTTAATGGTAAGGTCCTAGGGAGTGTTGCTGAACAAAGAGACCTTGGAGTGCAGGTTCATAGCTCCTTGAAAGTGGAGTCGCAAGTAGATAGGATAGTGAAGAAGGTGTTTGGTATGCTTTCCTTTATTGGGCAGAGTATTGAGTACAGGAGTTGGGAGGTCATGTTGCGGCTGAACAGGACATTGGTTAGGCCACTGTTGGAATATTATGTGCAGTTCTGGTCTCCTTCCTATTAGAAAGATGTTGTGAAACTTGAAAGGGTTCAGAAAAGATTTACAAGGATGTTGCCAGGGTTGGAGGATCTGATCTACAGGGAGAGGCTGTACAGGCTGGGACTGTTTTCCCTGGAGCGTTGGAGGCTGAGGGGTGACATTATTGAGGTTTACAACATTATTAGGGGCATGAATAGGATAAATAGGCAAAATCTTTTCCCTGGGGTTGGGGAGTCCAGAACTAGAGGGCATAGGTTTAGGGTGAGAGGGGAAAGATTTAAAAGAGTCCTAAGGGGCAGCTTTTTCACACAGAGGGTGGTACATGTATGGAATGAGCTGCCAGAGGATGTGGTGGAGGCTGGGACAATTGCAACATTTAAGAGGCATTTGGATGGGTATATGAATAGGAAGGGTATGGAGGGATATGGGCCAGGTGCTGGTAGGTGGGACTAGATTGGGTTGGGATACCTGGTTGGCATAGACGGGTTGGACCAAAGGGTCTGTTTCCATGCTGTACTTCTCTATGACTCTATGACTCAAATTCAAATGCCCCCCAGTCCCAGCAACATCTTTGTAAATCTTTTCTGAACCCTCACCAAATTACTAGTATCCTTCCTATAGCAAGGCAACCAGAATTGGACACAGTACTCCAAACGTGGCCTCACCAATATCCTGTACAACCTCAACATGACATCTCAACTCAATAGTCTGAGCAATGAAGGCAAGCGTGCCAAACGCTTCTTAACCACCCTGTCTACCTGAGACACAAATTTCAAAGAGCTATTTTCCTGAACCTCTCGGTCTCTCTGTTTAACAACACTACCCAGGGCCATACCATTAACTGTAGAAGTCCTGCCCATGCCCATTTTACCAAATTGCAAATCTTGCATTTATCCAAATTAAAAAAGTGCCATATGCAGAGTGGATGTGATTTTATTTAGATATTGCATTGCACAACAGTAGACAGTTGTAACATTTGCAAAATAACACATTTAACATTATTTGGAGATGCCGGTTTTGGACTGGGGTGTACAAAGTTAAAAATCACACAACACCAGGTTATAGTCCAACAGGTTTAATTGGAAGCACACTAGCTTTCGGAGCGACGCTCCTTCATCAGGTGATTGTGGAGGGCTCGATCGTAACACAGAATTTATAGCAAAAATTTGCAGTGTGATGTAACTGAAATTATACATTGAAAAATTGATTGTCTGTTAAGCCTTTCATCTGTTAGAATACAGTGAAACTGTATTCAAAATTTGTCAATCTCCTCCTTAAATTGAGATTATCTATTGCAATTGTGGCATCTCCATTAATCTGCTTATTATTCATATGGAATAAATTTCTTTGGGCAACCAGGGATTAGCAATAACGTAGCTTAGCCAGTGTTGCTACATTCTGAGAACAATTAAGATAAACTTCTGGGTCTCAGTATAACTGGAGCATTACAGTTAATATTAAAGCAAATTGCTTTTTTTTGCTCTTGGTTTTAACTTGTGTGTGAGTTGTACTAATCAGTAGAACTCGAATGATGTGTAAAGCATAACAAGATGTAGTTAGTTCTCAGTTTGAAAACCGATCGGCTGGGTCTTGAATGGTTTCTGTATTTAAAATTTGGATAGTCCATTTCATTGTCCAACTTCTCCTGAACAAAATGGCAATGCATTTTTGTTGTTGGATTTTGTGACCCTCCTGTGACCTTTGTCACTCATGCTGTGCCTTAATTTGTCTGTGAAAATCTGTAATTTTTAAGTATTTATTTGGTGACCTCTGTCTCTTTCTCAGGCAGTTTCTTCCTAATACTGTTGTTTTCACCTCATTGTATTCCTGCCACTGTGACATTTTACATCCAAATGCAAGGCTCCAGCTTTTGTTTTTAGCCACTGATTAGCCTAACTCCTTACTTTGTTCACAGAGGTGCAACTTTGAGTGTATAAGTAATGTGACAAAAAAAGCACCTCAAAATTAATCTGAATGGGTGCTTGGAAGAATGCTGATTAATAGGACAAGGACCTCTCACCTGCTCCAAACAATGAAACAAACCATTCTATGTTTCTCCCATATCTAACAGTGTAACAAAGATAGTCTGGGCACTGAAAGAAATCTAAAGTTAGCTCAATTACATAAAGCCTTTCAGCCACCTTGATGTCTTCCTATTCCCCCCAGGTCTCTTTAAATTAGACTGCCCATTCCTTGTAGGCTTTTCTTATTCTTTGGTGATCTAAACAAACAAGCAGATCAAAGAGAATCACATCAGAAAAAGGAATCACCAAAGTGGGAATAACATGGTAATCAGGTTGTAGATCTGTTTAGTAGTGTTTGTATTAATTGATCTGTCTGTATAGCTCTTTGTGCAGACTCTTAGCCATTTGCAGGTTAATTTGGATATCAAATGGGAACCCAGGTTTTTGATTCAGAAACTAACAACAAATATTGTAATTATCATCATTAAAGACTTCAGCTTAAAGCAACATTTAATACAAAACCATTTCAACTTCCTGGTCTGTTAGGACCACCAGTCCAAGGATTAGAGTTTTGTTTAAACTGTATTTGGAATCCAGTTTTAAATACACTGATAGTGCAGGCACATTGTCTATTCTGCCCTCTATTCAGACTGCACCTTTTGTTTTGGCGTTCCCTTTACTCTCCATGTCCTTTGACAAGGAAAAAAATAGTTAAGGTTACGACTCATTGATTCATAGAGTTATACAGCACGGACGCAGAGCCTTCGGTCCAACTCATCTGTGCTGACCTGATATCCAAAACTGATCTCGTCCTATTTTCCAGCATTTGGCCCATATCCCTTTAAACCCTTCCTTTTCATATACTTATCCAGATGCCTTTTAAATGTTCTAATTATACCAGCCTCCACCACTTCCTCTGGCAGCTCATTCCATGCACACACCACCCTCTGCATCAAAAAATTACCCTTCAGATCCCTTTTAATCTTTCCCTTCTCACCTTAAACCTATGTCCTCTCGATATGGACTCCCCCACTCCAGAGAAAAGACGTTGACTATTCATTCTATCCATGCTCCTCATAATTTTATAAACTTCTTTAAACTTCACCTCAGACTCCTACATTCCAGGGAAAAAAGCCCCAGCCTACTCAGCCTCTCCCAATAGCCCAAACTCTCCAATCCCACCTGAAACCATTCTTGTAAATCACCTCTGCACTCTCTGTTCAATGTATGGCATCCTTTCTGGAATGTGGTGTTCACAACTATACACAATACTCTTAGCAGAGGTCTAACGAGTGTGCTCTACAAGTGTGCCTGTAGAAATGTGCTGATCTACATTTACAAAGCATTAGAATTTTTTTCAGCATAGCGGCAGTTATTCAATTGAGACTAACAGGTTCATCAGAAATTTCTTTTCTTGCGCCCCCTCAGCATCTCTCTCTATTCCCTCATGTATTTCTCTTGTTTTCCTCTGAATACATTACAAACTATTTGCCTCAACCACATCCAACTGCTGTCTGGGTAAAGAGGTTTCTTCTGTATTTCCTATCGGATTTATTTGTGATTATCTCATGTTTACAACCTCAGATGCGGGAGTTATCCACAAGTGGAAACATCTCACCGTCTAACATATCAATCTTCAACAAAATCTTGAAGACCTCTCTCAGGGCTCCTTCAGGTAGCTTCTTTCTCGAAGGAACAGCCTCAGTCTGTTCTGTTTTTCAATGAATGAGTCACAGACTATTTTCAGAAAGGAATGAGGCCATTTGGCCCTAAATGTCTGTCCTGCCCCATTCAAGAGCAACTCTGTAAGACCATAAAACTTAGGAGCAGAATTAGGCCATTTGGCCCATCGAGCCTGCCCAGCCATTTGATCATGGCTAATATATTTCTTACCCTATTCTTCTGCCATCTCCCTTTAACCTTTGATCCCCTTAACAATCAACACTTATCTCTCTTTGTCTTAATAAGACTCAGTGACTTGGCTTCCACAAAGAGTGCAGCAAAGAGTTCCACAGATTCACTACTCTCTGGTTGAAGAAATTCCTCTGTTCTCAATTCTCAAGGGCTGTCCCTTCACTCTAAGGTTTTGTCCTCGGATCCTCGGGTAGAAACACCACCACCTGTACGTTTTCTCCAAGCCAATCACCATCCTGATTTGGAAATATATCATTGTTCCTTCACTGTCAATGGGTCAAAATCCTGGAATTCCCAACCTAACAGCATTGTGGGTCTACCTACAGCACATGAGCTGCGGGGATTCAAGGAGGTAACTCAGCGCCACCTTTTTCAGGGCAACTAGGGGTAGGCAATAAATGCTGGCCAGCCAGCAATGTCCACATCCCAATGTCATCTTTGAATTGGAGGATGGCTAACAATGTTTGTACTCTATTCCAATGTATAGGATATAGGATTTACTAACTGTTTTCTTAACTTATCCTGACACCTACATGACTTATACAAACATACAGCCATGTCCTTCTGATCTAGTACTTCTTTTAGCATTCTACTCTTTACATTATGCTGTCTATCCAGTGAAAATTAATCACTTCATCCACAAACCTAGTTTTGATCTTTCGGCTTCTATATTGTTATATCCTCACTATTCGTAATATTTCCTATCACATCATCTGCAAGTTTTGAAATTGAATCCTGTACAATTCCTGATGAAGGGCTTTTGCCTGAAATGTCAATTTTCCTGCTGCTTGGATGCTGCCTGACCTGCTGTGCTTTTCCAGCACCACACTCTCGACCACTAATCAAGAGGCCCAGGTAATGGTCTGGGGACCCAGATTTGAATCCAGATGGTGGGATTTGAATTCAATAAAAATCTGGATCTAAAAGTCTAATGTTGATGACAAATCCACTGTTAATTGTTGCGGAAAAATCCATCTGGTTCACTAATGTCCTTGAAGGAAGGAAACTGCCATCCTTACCTGCTCTGGCCTACATGTGATTCCAGACCAACAACAGTGCTCCAAACAAACAGCAGTACATATGAATTTAAAAATGTCTGAATATGTATTTTGTACAGCTTCACATTTGAAATCCAATAAAATGGCTGCCCAACAGACTGTAAGTAAAATGAAGGGAAAGTAACTAATGGTAAAAGAAAAGATGTAGTGAGAGGAAACAAGTGGACTGTGAAGTCTTATTTATTATTGTTCACTGGTATATATGCAGGTGTCACGAGCAGCAACTGGATCCTAAAGTACTTCTTGTTTCAAAACTGCCAATTCAATATTCACAAATTAATCCTGTTGACTTCTTAAATATTTACATTCATGAATGGAGAGGCGATGGTATCATCACTAGATTACTAATCCAGACACCCAGGTAATATACTGGGGATTTGGGTTTGAATCCTGCCATGGCAAATGGTGGGATTTAAGTTCAGTTTAAAAATCTGGAATTAAGAGGAAAAAGAACACAACTGATTAACTAATTTCTTTTAGGAAACGTTTTCCTTAAATGCGACTCCAGATCCATTGTAATGTAGTTGACCTTTAACTGCCCTCTTAGGGTAATTAGTGAAGGACAACAAATGCTGGCCTAGCCAGTGATGTACGCATCCTGTGAACAAATTCAAAAGAAATACACCTGTTCCAACTTCTATATGACACAATCTGTACATAATTTGAACATAGAAGATAGAACATAGAACAATTTAGTGCAGAACGAAATAAGTGGACCAGAACCACAGCACGACACTGCGGCTCCGGAATTCAATCCCTGTACAAATGAAACTTAACACACCGTACGCCAGATCCTACTATTCAGTACTACTTTACATTTTCTAAAGCTGGACAGATAAATCCTCTTTTTTATGTTTGGGACAACCAAGTTTACCAAGAAACAGCCTTCAGAACTATGAACTATTGAAACACAATAACTGGAATGAAGCTTGCCAAATTTACACAAATGTCTTTTCTTTGGTCAAATATTTAGATTTTAATTGGATTTCTTGGAAATCTAGACATATCAAATTCAGCTCACTTCTTCCAGACTGAAATGGGAGAAGTTATTTCTGACCTATATAACCAAAACCAGTACAGCAATTTGTAATTATCCTCAAGTCCTTGGCCATCCTCTCTGTAACACTATGCTTGAATGTGTAACTTCAATTGGATGCGGGAGTACAAAATAAAATGTTGACATTTGCTAATGATACCAAATTTAGAGGTGTGGTAAACTTTGAGGACTATTCCAATTGACTGCAACAAGGCATGGGTAGGTCAGCAGTCGAGGCAGACAAGTGTCAGATGGAATTCAATATAAAGAAGCATGAGGTGATGCATTTTGGCAGAAGGGATGGTGATTGACGATATAAATTTAATGGCAGAGTTTGCCAGCATGGCTAGGTACAGAAGCTTCTGAGGATGCATCTGCATATATCATTGAAGGAAGGAGGACATATGGCGATGTTATTTCGCAAAACATATGGGATCTTGATCTCTATAAATTGAAGTATTGAGTACAAGCTCTGGTGTGTCCACAGCTACAGTATTGCCTGTCAGGTAACCAGACTTTCGGAAGGATGTGAGCCTGCTAGAGAGAGTGCAGAAGAAGTTCACCAGAATGGTTTCAGGAGCCAGGGATTTTAATATAAGGTTGGATTGGAGAAGGTGGAAATTTGTTCTTGGAGCAAAGGAGATTGAGAGGAGATTTGATAGAGATTTACAAAATTTTGATATTTTAGATAAGATAGGCAAAAAAGCTCTATCCATTACCTGATGGTCCAAAGATTAGGGGACACCGATTTAAAGTTTTGGGCAAGAGAGACTGAAGAAATAATTGTTTTATGCAGCAAATGAAACTGACTTGAGACTTGCTACCTAAGAGAGTAGTGAAAGTATAAGCAACAAATGATTTGTAAAGGAAAGCAGTTAGACACTTCAGTGAAATAAACTTACAGTTCTTAGGGGGTTATGGAGCATAGAAGTGGGCAATGAGACTGACTGGTTTCTCTACAGATAGCCAGAATAGACTCAATAGCCACCTTCAATGCTACAATGTGTAATTCTATGAATGTCATCTCTCAGGTTTCTAAAGCTACTCATGAAAGGACAATGATCAAAGCCATAAATTGCACCCTTTGTGACTCTTACCATGACAGACTACTCCCCATCATTCTCATTATCTTAGATGCAGTTGGCATTGTCATCTCCTACAATGCCTTGTCTCCAATGTTTCATCCATGTTCCGTCACAGCCTAAGGAGTGGAGAATTGGTTGATCATGAACCAGATACATAATAATATTTAGATTATCAAAATACTCACAAGACATGCTGAATGTAGATGGAGGAAAACATGAAATGGACACTTTGTTAAATTTATTAAAATATGTTTTTATATATATAACTCATCTCCTCACTTCCCAAGGCCTGATAATCATCTACAAAGTACAAGCCCCTAACCATAGCATACTCTCCATATGCCTGAATACATACAGCTCCATCAATTCTCCACCCTCCATGTCTACATAAATCATTAACACAATGCATTGTAGTGACTTACCAAGGCTCCTCCAACAGCACCTTCCAAACCCCAGTCACTACCACCTGGAAGGAAAGGGCAACAGATACAAGGAAACATCATCACCTGCAAGTTCCCCTCAAGCCACACAACCTCCTGTTTGGATGTATTTGAAGCTGTATGAATGGGTTTGGTCACTACACATGGATGCTATACTCTTCAGTATCAGCAACTATGTCTCTGCAACTTGTTACTTCTCAGGACTTAACAAATCACCCCGATTTTTAAAAAAATTTACAGTTTTCTCTTTCCTGGTGCATGCATTGAAGTGAGTAGAAAGGAAAACTGTGCAAATGTAAGACAGAACATCACCCCCATTCCAAATTGAATTTCACCCCCAAGATATACAGTTGAGATTATGAAACATCGCTGTTATATCTTCAAGTTCTGCTATTGGATGATTAGGTATTAGGCAGTATGGACAGACATCTAAACATAAAATGTGGAAATGACTTTTAGGAATAACATGCACTGTTAAACTAATGAGAATATCATGGCAGAATCAACATTTCTAATAATGCGTTAATTCAATATTCATTTAATTATTGCTTTCTGATGATGTAAAATTAATCAATAGTGATTTGTAACAAATACCTTTAACATGAAAAATACAGTGGATTTCCAATGCTGGTGCATAAGTGGAGACATGATCAAGTACAGCCTTCAGGTGAAGCTGGGTTAGAGGGTGAGAATAATTGAATCAAGTCATGAAGACATTATCTTAGTATATTTAGATATTTGTATCATTCCATATCAGTCAGCAGTAATATTCAGTCAAGGATTATCAAGGGACACATGCATTATGTAAGTGTCTGGTAGTAGCAACGTCAGTAGAAGTCACACAACCAGTGCCTCCTGAAAGAGAGCATAAGCTATTGGTATTTACAATGAAAATCCATTGCCAGTAACAAAGGGAACTGTGGTGGGAAACAAATGAAACTAATTCCAACATCTTCTGAAACGCAGGAAATTTCAAAACTTTAACCTCGTTCCACAGCCCGGGTAGTGATGCATAACCAATACTGTATATGGATCTCAATTCTGAACATTTTAAGTGGTGCAACATTGCCTAAAGGAATTCTACTTACACCTTTTAGATTTGATATCCTGCCAATTTAAAACTTAATTGAGTTTTAAGTTGGTTTTTAAGAGGAGCTCAGGAAAACCTGCAGTCAATTTGCTGCACAGATTCTTTTGAGATTCTGACAGAACAGATGGTACCATCTGCCAAGCTAAAATTTTTAATGAGTTGGGGTTCTAAATATGCATACAACTGTGACACACAAAAATGCTTCCTGTGGGCAGTGTGCAATTTGCAGCTTGTGATGGTTTTTGGGTATTGCTCGCTGTGACATCTGTTCTGTATCTACTGGTCTAAGAAGAAAAATATAACATTGATCAGTATTAATGGCATTTTACTGTACGGTTCCATTTAGAACATGGCTTATTGTATCAGAGACATTTCAAAATTGTTTGCAAGAGATTCAAATTCTTTTTGACTGATTGTATTCAGATTAGACAAAGATGCAAGTAGTGTTGATTTTAGTTGCAAGTACATCACCTTTCCTTGACCTTTCACAGGAAATGACAGGTGTTTGAAATGCAAAAGATCTGACTAGCAACAGACACATTTAAGTGCCAGAGAAGGGGAGGGGAAAGAGTGCTTATTTATTACAATCGTATCCTTTCAGACACCAGAATTCAACTGATAAGCAAAGCATTATTTCACAATCTGACATAACAATGGTTTTCTCACATATCTTTGCCCCTCAGCATTAATGACTAAACCCAGCAATTGAAATGAAGCTTTTTCTCTTCCGTGTTTGTAGATCACTGGCATGGTTTGGTTGTAGAAATACCAGCAAGTGCAATAAAGCACTAAATAATGATAAGAAAGAGATGTTGTGTTCTGAATGCCGAGTTGATCAATGCATAGTTGACGTGATACTATATCATACAGACCAGGAAAGTACTGGAAATTTAGCTCATCTCGGCCTAGATTATTATTATGATTTGGAGATACCGGCATTGGACTGGGATGTACAAAGTTAAAAATCACACAACACCAGGTTATAGTCCAACAGGTTTAATTGGTAGCACTAGCTTTCGGAGCGCTGTTCCTTCATCAGGCGGTTGTCTATAATAGGTTACAATTAGAGATGTTACCTGGGCTGGTGGAAGGGCAACATTCATCAGGATCCTTGCTCCCATGTGCAGCTGGAAAGTACATGGTTGTAAATGGTGTCTGAGTGGGGGAAACTTAGGGCTCATCTCTGATGCCCTATTAGCCATAAATCCAACTGATATTTATTATCTATGCTTATAGTTTATGAATGGTCATTAGGAAAATTGCCATCAGAAGAGTAATTGCCTTCAGAATGTGAAACATGGTAGATAATTGCTGAAATTGTTCAAAACATCTCCTAACTGAATGGACAATACTCACGATCTAGACTGAGATATAATGAAGAGTTACTGAAGTGAGGTATAGGGAAATGGGTTGGTGGGCCATTTGGGAAGCCAGGTGATTTCCCAAATGTCTCCTGCACTCTTACTTCCTTCTACTGAATAGCTCCATGACATTGTATTTTCAACACACCAGTTTTCTTTCTCTCTGTGGGAGTCCTTAAAAGTCCCATTCCCATCACTAGTGTTAAGAAAAGGCTGCCATCTATAGTAGGAGAAAGTGAGGTCTGCAGATGCTGGAGATCAGAGCTGAAAATGTGTTGCTGGAAAAGCGCAGCAGGTCAGGCAGCATCCAGGGAACAGGAGAATCGATGTTTCGGGCATAAGCCCTTCTTCAGGAAATCTATAGGCCATCTATAGTACAATAACAAAGCATAGTCAAGAGAGGTGTGGCAATGGGAAACAAATTAAGCGGTGGGGAGGTGGGGGTGGGGCGGAGAGAGAAATTAAAGTAGAAAATAATTGAATAAAGGAACATTCATATTTCAAAACCAGAGATGGATGACATAATTCTGACGTTTGTGATGTTAGAATTAAGCATATTTATGACTGGAAAAATATAAATTTCTGTCGCACAATTAATGAGTATGGTTATAATATTAACAGGCACCATTTTAAGTAGTAACTTGTTGTAATGAGAAATGGATGAGTTGTTTGATAGGAATCCTAGAGTCCTGAAAAGTGCCAGTGACTGACTGGCTACTGGGTGTTAGATTTACTGACAATAGATTGCGCAAATCTAAGGCTTGAATAGGAACAACTGTCCATCTCCTCAGCCCACCTTAATACAAAACTAGTTTATACAGAGCACTATGCTGAATTTAGACAAATATCATTTAATGTAACATGAACTATTGAATCCCAAATGTATGAATTTGCTCAGCTTTTGTGTACCTGGGCTTGAAATGACACTATTTAACTGGTTAGCTGTTTTGCATTCAAGTGCCTCTAGACCTGTACTCTCATCTTTCCTGTCTTTGCTAAACTACATAGCTCACTCTGCATAGTAAATTATATTTGTGTCAGATTGGCTTATTGGCATTACTCTTCAAGTCAAAAATCTATAGGTTTGATCTTCACTCCAGAACTTCAGTACATATGTAGGCTGATAATGAAGGAAAATTGCATTTAGCTATGCAGTGAGACGTAACACCTTTTCCCATGATCATGGCTTTCTTGATTCTTATAATCTGGAAGAATAAGTTACAGGCATGGGAAAGACAGTCCATGAGTTTTTGTGGCTGAGTTCCCGTATGGGCGAGTGCAGCATCCTCAGGGTAGAGGAGTTACCTCATTGGGATGCAATATGTTTTCAATCTTAATAGATTATAAATCCCCAGTTCGAGGACGCTTGCAAGCATGACAGCAAGGTCCTAGGTATTGATTATCACATCTGGAAGCCACTAGCCAATAACAGAAGAAAACGGTAACATCATCAGTGGACTAGCATGCAACACTTCAACAATCAGTGCCTGCAGATGCCAAATGGACTGCACTTTAAATTAATTGATGAGATGCTGCATAAATGCATTTATTGGTCTTTCCATCCTCCACTGCACCAACAGTGGCTAGTCCTTTGGTCAGTTCACTCCTGACTCACTCCCTAAATCCTAAATGCAACGGGATTGCATTCTCGGTTTTCAAAAGACTTCTTCGAACTCTATTTCTCTTTGGCCCATTTTCTTTCCTGCTGAACGTCCAATTTTCCTCCACTTCATTAAATACTTACAGCAGAAATTTAAGTTAACTCGAGTTGGGTACAGTCCTAGAGACACAAATAACAGTCTGTTATCTCAGAATGACCTTTTTCAAAAAAAAACTTGGTCTGTAAAATGGTGGGAACTGGACTATTCAATTGTGAAAATCATTACAGACAATTGAATCTTGTCCTCAATCAATCTACACATAAATCAGAGTGGATTTTCAAATAATTTGAACTAATAGATGGATAAAAATGTCTGAAGGCTGGATAAACTGAAGCATCGTCTATTTAAACCCTACTTAATTTTCCAGTCAGGATTTCAAGTGGCACTGAAAGTACTTGCCAGGTTCTCAAGTGCAATATGCCGATGAAACCACAACAGCATCATTTTAAACTTCCAGCCAATCCCCCAGGGTTTGTATGGGATGGTGCTGAGGCATAAACCTGTTTACTTAAAATAAGCACCACAGTCACTAGGGATTGTGTTCAATATGAACATGCATTTAAAGAGATCATTAGCAGAAAGACTGTCATACATTAATGTTGGCTTTGCTGTGCTTTCTTCAGCATTTATTCACTTGGAATATCATGTGCTAAATATTTTGACACTCATTATTTTATAGTCTTCATGTTTTGGCCACAATAGGATGCCTTAACGTAATCACCTTCTCAGTATGCTGCGGCAGAGCTACAGCGTGTGAGCCATGTTCTGCATTTCCGGCAAGTTGCACCCAATGTACATTATACTCATACTTCTGTCAATTGGTGAGAACAACTCTGAATCTAAATGGTCCAAATCTCAAAGACATCATTATCAGAGCTGATCCACCTGTTCCAAGGACACCGATTCCTTGCCCAGTACCTGGGACTGTGGGTGGTACTACCATGGACAGTAACTGATAACTACACCCTCAAGCTGGGCACTATCACCTCCTTCTAGCCAAGTTGCAATGTTGCACTATGGGAAAGTGTCCTAGAATGGCAATTACTGCCATTCTCTTCTCATAACTCACCCAGTGCATCACTCCCAACACTTGACCAGCATAAACTCAAGCATTTCACTGCCTCCTCTGCATTTTTGTTCTTTTTTACTCAGACAAAAATAGTGACATTGATTTTAAAGTGGAGATGGCTTTGTGAAAGCAACAAACAATTTTGTGCCCATAGCGGCATAGTCTTGAAGTGGACTCAACTTTTAAGTAGTCCTTTGGTGTTTACAAATCTTTTCCATCTTCTTACCTCCTACCTCCCACCTGCCTATGCCCCCTAAAAGTCAACCCAAAGGGCTGGGCGTTCACTGATGTTACATCAATCACAATGAAACCAGAAAATCAGAGAGGGTCAATGTTAGGTCTTTGCAAGCACTTATGCACTGGCATCCAGCTCATAACAAGTCAATCAATAAGCTGACCTGACTTTCCTGCAGGCCATACTGAATTGTAATTAAAGGTTGAGATTCTGATCACTTTTTCTGTTTCCAACTTGAGGACAGTGCGGTATTGTCACCACATCTAATATCAGCTAACCCGTGTAAGGTTAAAATATGGGCTCTGCTGAATTGAAATGATTCACTCTCATATCAAAGAGTACCACCTGCCAAATCACATCAGGAAACAAAATAAAATCATCTTTGTTCATGTTTTTACTCTCAAAAAAAAACAAATTTACATGCTTGTAGAGAAGTGCACTCTGAATCTATAACTTAAAGAGATAAGGTTGCCGATAGTTTCTGGTGTATAATTTTATTGTCTCAATCTGTAAATTTAAGACCAACTCTTAGATCTTTAAAATGGTACGACATGTGTAAATGAACTTAATGATGGTTATTTTTGAATAAATTCAAATGTGCTATTTCTACAACACTAATAAAATAAGGTTTCTTGAAATGTTAGGTCCTTCTTATACAAAGCAGTATTTGACTCCTCCTCACCCAAGAATTATACTGATGCTCATGAGATTGAATAGTGGACAAGTGTAAGTTCAATCAAATTCCTGGAAAGGCTATAACATGACTTAACATCTTATCTCTAGTTACAGAGCAGATTGTTTTCAACTGCCTTAATAGTTACAAAAGCAGCTTCCTAAATAAATAGGGGGGTGGGGTGCGGGGGTTGGGGGTTGGGGGTTGGCGTTTCTTCAGACATTTCCAATCTCCATTCATTTTTATTGCAACCTTATATTTTTCTCATGTAAATTTTGCTTTGATTGATTGATTGCCATAAGTTGTACTTTAAGTCAGATGCTATAGTAAAGTGTGTTGTGCTTTTGAGAAAGCATTCAATTCTAACATTTCTAAAATATTGCAAGTGAAATATAAAAGAAAAGGAGCAAGACTAGGCCTTACACTGCAATTAATATGATCATGGCTGAATACTTGCATCACTGCCACACTACCACCCATGTCATAACCCTTGATTTCCTTACTGCCCAAAAGTATGAACATATGAATTAGGAGCAGGACTAGACCAAACTTGCTCCACTATTCAGTAAGATCATGGCTGATCTAATTGTGGCCCCAACTCCACAATCCCGCTTTCTCCCAATAACCTTTGACACTCTCAGTCAGGATTTATCTACTCAATGTAGACTCTCTCAATGACCTGCTTCCACTAATCTCTTCTGAAAACTTTTGGGCCTCTGCAAGAAAACATTTCTCTTCATTTCTGTCTTAAATGGGAGACCCTTAGTTTTAAAACTGTGTCCCCTAGTTCTAACCTCCTCAACAAGCAAAAACATCCTTTAAACATCCAGCCTGTGAAGTCCCTCAGATCATCTCAGGAAGTTATGTTTCAGTAAGATCATCTCTCATTCTTCTAAACTCCAATGGACACATGTCCTGCCTGTCCAATATTTCCCCATAAATAAATTTATTAAAATCCCAGTTTTATACAGGGTCAACGAACTGAGGATCCACATATTTCAAGGTAGAGAATTACAGAGATTTGCAACACTCTGATTGAAGATATTTCTCCTCATCTCAGTCCCAAATTCCTTTGTCTGAATCTGTCAGCCTTTTTTCTATCATTCCAGCCAAGGAACCGCATTTAACTATCAAGCCCATTATGATTTCATACATCTCAATGAGATTTGTTTAATTAAATGTAATTCTTTAAAGTCTAGAGAATATAGTTCTGCTCTGCTTAATTTATTCAATGTATCGCATCAGTTGTATAACACTATGATCATTTGCTATAAATTCTGTGTCCTATGATCCTGCCCCACTAACTACCTGATGAATAAGCAGCACTCCAAAAGCTAGTACTTCCAAATAAACCTGTTAAACTATAACCTGGTGTTGTGAGATTTTTAACTTTGTCCACCCCTGTTCAACACCGGCACCTCCTCATCCTGCTTAGTCTCTGCACACAGGAAAGTCCTGCCATCCCAAGAAACAATTTCCTGAACCTTTCTCACACTCCCTCTTTGGAGAGTAGTTAGTTCCTTTGATGAAAATCAAAATTTACACAATATTCCAGATGTACTCGCACCAAAACGCGAAATAACTAGAGCAAGTTTTCTTTGCTCTTATACTCCAACCCTCTTGCAATGAAGGCCTACAGATCATTTACATATCTAATTATATGCTGTGCCCAAGTGTTAACTTTGGTAATTTGGAAGCAGGACCCTAAATCCCTCTGATTAACAATATGTAGCAATGTAGCCATATGAATGCTGGTACCAATCCCATCAGTACTAGCACGGAGTTATAGTAGTATGTGCCATCTCCAAGATGTACTGCAGTAGCCCACCAAGATTCCTTGGACAGCATCTTTCAAACCCTCAATCTCTAGCACCCAGAAGAACAAGGACAGCACATACAAGGGATAACCACTACCTGCAAGTTCCCCTCAAGTCATACACAATCCAGAGATGGAAATATATCACCATTCCTTCATTGTCACTGGGTCAAATTCTTGGAACTGCCTTCCCTCCACCTATGTGGAACAAACATGTGCATTTGCAAGTTTGAGAAAGCAGAATGAGGGGCTTTGGAGAATGTGCCCATCAGAATGTAGTCATGACTCGGAGATGCCGGTGTTGGACTGGGGTGTACAAAGTTAAAAATCACACAACACCAGGTTATAGTCCAACAGGTTTAATTGGAAGCACACTAATACCTGTTGGACTATAACCTGGTGTTGTGTGATTTTTAACATCAGAATGTAGGGTGTGCCCATCAGAATGTGCCATCACTCCCCTTTCCTCCACAGTTTAGGTTACAGAGGTGCATCATGCATTGGATCCAGGAGTGTGACACTTCTCCCTCTAAATGGGAGGGAACAGTCTCTCCTTCCAGCACTCGTAGCCTCCACTCAGGAAATTAATAGTGAACTGGGTAAGCCTTTGACTGTTCTGTTTCCATTGCAACACATCTTATTCTCTGTCCCCCAAATCAAACTGCTCAAATTTAGATATTTAGGTTGTAACTCTAAATTGTCAATCATTTCACATACTTATTATGCTGCTGTCTCGTGTTAATTGGATGGGAAACCCAGAAATTGGGCTTTGGTGAAATTACTGCATTAAAAAACCCACACCATTAGCACCTCCCTCACTCTAGCCCCACTCACAGCATGTCTAACGTTAAAATCCAACCTAAAATGCCAGAGCTAAAAAGGTTTGATAAAGCCATCCCTGATTTGTTCAGCAGAGAGCTCCAACCTATCAGTGCAGGTCCAGATCTTATGTTATTTCCAGGGTTTACTTTTTGTCTGTTTTTGCAGTATTTCAATAAGGAGATATTGCATCACTTGGGTCTGGGTGGGATAAATGACATTATACTGAGAATTAAGTATATTCACAGATAGGGCTGGCATAGTCGTTAGCACTGCTTCCTTATAGTGCCAGGGACCTAGCCTCAGGTGACTTCTGTGTGGAGTTTGCACATCCTCCCTGTGTTTCCTCCTACAGTCCAAAGAGGTGCAGGTTAGGTGGTTTGGCTCTGCTGAATCCTAGCCTTAAGATCTGTTTATATAGAATAATGCTTTGGTCATACAGATTTTTGGAATGAATTTTGAGTGCGGGATTCTTTCCACAATTACAAGTTGAGGTGCAGGACATTGCATATATACCAATGAACCAATCAGGACGTGCCTGTAATAATGCTGATGAGCTCCTTGGTAGTGAGCTAACAAGACTTTAAACAGCTTGAAAGTATATGGGAGGAGATAACAGGCAGGGTCAACATAATGTCACACATCAAATGAAAGGGAGCTGACCTGAGCAGAGCTGCAAGGGTCAACAAACAATCTTAGAGTGAATTGTTCTACAAGATCAGAGATTAATATGTATGAGGCAGGTCTAATCCATCCAGAACAAACTTATCAAGACAATTATTCCATAAAAGCTTCAAGGGGCTTTTACCTTCACTGCTTGAGCCAGATTCATGTGCTGATCATGGTTATATGAAAAAAGATCCAAGCATTAGGCCTAACTTTATCTTTTATTGCAGATTCACAATCCTAACAAACCGGAACACAGTACCAACATACATCTCCATTTCAATTTTTAAAAGTCTCACATTCAAGTTCCAAAAATCTTTCCTAACAACTTTGTATTTGAAAGGATGCCTGTGAAATTTCAAGAAAAGCCAAGGACATTAACAAAAATTTTAAAAGCTATAACAGTACGTTTGTAAATTGTTATTTATGTTCATAAATAAATAGTTCTATACAGAATCTCATCTGCACTCATGAGGAAGAAAAGCAGAAATGAACGGTGAAAATCAATGTGCATTAATTGTGGCATACTTTGTCTTCAGGATCTTTTGGAATTCAATCATTACTAGAAGTTGGGCATGTATATGGTGGCTCAGTGGTTAGTAGTGTTGCCTCGCAGCGCCAGGGACCTGAGTTCAATCCCACCCTCGGCGACTGACTGTGTGGATATTGCACATTGTCTGCGTGGGCTTCCTCCGGGTGCTCCGGTTTCCTCCCACAATCCGAAGATGTGCGGGGTATGGTGGATTGGCCATGCTAAATTTCCCATTGTGTTCAGGGATGTGTGGGTTAGGGGTAAATGTAGTGGAATGGGTTTGGGTGGGATACTCTTCAGAGGGTCAGTGTGGACTTGAAGGGCTTGTTTCCACGCTGTCGGGATTCAATGGATCTGTCCCCAAATGCAAACCCAAGAGAGGGCAAAAGGCATGTGGAAAAAGTGAAGGATGTCACTGAGCTGAGTGTCCAACATGTTACTTTCAGCCATTTGTGCATGGTGTAAGATTATGGTTAAGTCCTCTTTTGCTGATGAATAGTATATGTCATCAGCTGTCCCTGTTGATGTTGACATAAACTTGGTGTTAACATGGTTCCAAAAATGCTCTTCCTGTCCACTTACCTCTATAGTGTAAATAGTTAATAAAAGACTGTGGTTCACTAACACAGAGTTAGGCTCATATTAACCTCAATATGATCTCACAACACAGACACTACTGGTGTTAGTGCAGCAACATTTTACACAGCCCATTAATAACAATGTAGTATCTGTTTATTTCTCAGAAAGATGGCAAGCAGTGACTGAAGAAGGAACAAAGTTAAAAAACACACAACACCAGATTATAATCCAACAGGTTTAATTGGAAGCTCACTAGCTTTCAGAGCGCCGCTCCTTCATCAGGTGGTTGTGGAGGACACAATTGTCAGACACAAAAGTTTGCAGTGTGATGTAACTGAAATTATACTTGAATAATACCTTAATTGTTTGTTAAGGCTTTCATCTGTTAGAATACTATGATAGTTTCACTTCTTTCAAAACTTTTTTTTAAAAAGTTGCATTCTCTGGTTAACTGTAACAATGGGTGTTAGCTAGACAATATGCTGAAGGTATTTGCCCCCTGTGTTCTCTGTCTTTGCCATAATGTTTAGACTGATTGTAAACTAAAAAGTGAGATAACAGAGTTTTACATGAATTCATTCCGTTTTTGAGCAAAGTACAATGTAACTCTGCAAATCCAAATTCATCCCACAAACGTATGTGTATGTGTATATGTGTGCATGTGGGTCTTTGTGTGTGTATATGTGTGTGTGTATATGTGTGTGTGTCTGTCGTCTCTGAGAGGATGCATGTGTGAGTGTGGGAGTGTGTGTATTTGTAAGGGTGAGTGTGTGTGTTTGCGTGTGTGTCCGTGTACATGTGAGTCCGTGCAAATATGTGTGTATGTGTATATAGGAGTGCCTGTGCGTCTATGTAGGAGTGTCTGTGTGTGTGTATAGTGCAATGGTGGTCACCTGTAGTGTGACATGAACCCAAGGTCCCGGTTGAGGCCTATGGGTACGGAACTTAGCTATCAGCCTCTGCTTGGCCACTTTTCGCTGCTGCCTGTCCCGAAGTCCGCCTTGGAGGATGGTCACCCGAAGGTCCAATGTCCTGGACCGCTGAAGTGTTCCCCAACTGGGAGGGAACCCTCCTGTGTGTTGATTGTTGTGCGGTGCCCATTCATCCGTTGCCGTAGCCTTTGCTCGGTTTCCCCAATGTACCGTGCCCCTGGGCATCCTTGCCTGCAACATATAAGATAAGACAATGTTGGCTGAGTCACCAGAGTACCTGCCATGTACAAGGTGGGCACCGCACAACAATCAACTGACAGGAGTTTTCCCTCTCAGTTAGGGAACACTTCAGCGGGCGGGGGGTTTGAGTGTTTGTGAGAGAGTGCGTGCATGTTTATGTGTTTGAGTGTGAGTGTTAAAGGAGCGTAAGTCTATGACAGGGTGCGTGTGGGAGTGTGGTAGTGTATGTGTGAGCGTATGAGAGAGAGCTTGTGTATGAAAGAGGGTCTGCATGAGTGTATGGATCTGTGGGAGTGTCTATGTGTGTGTACGTGTCTGTGTGTGGCAGTCTGCCTGTGAGTGTGTGTCTGTCTCTGTGTCCATATGTGTTCAGTGCAGTGCAAAACAGTAGGGTCACCTGTAGTGTGACATGAACCCAAGGTGCCAGTTGATGCCATCCCCATGGGTACCAAAATTGGCTGTCAGCCTCTGCTCGGCCACTTTTCGTTGTTGCCTGTCCTGAAGTCCATCTTGGAGGATGGTCATCCAAAGGTCCAAGGCCGAATGTCCCGGACTGCTGAAGTGTTCTCCGACTGGGAGGGGACACCCCTGTCTGTTGATTGTTGTACGGTGTCCATTCATCTGTTGCCATAGTCTCTGCTTGGTCTCACCAATATCTCATCTCAGGGCATCCTTGCCTGCAGCATATATGATAGATAACGTTGGCGAGTCACACGAGTACCTGCCACGTACATGGTGGGAAGTGTCCCCATGTGTAATGGCGGTATTCGTGTCGACACTCTGACACGTCTTGCAGCATCTACTGTGAAAAGGTTGCATGGTGTTGTCCTGAAAGCTGGGCACTTTGCTGCAAACAATGATCTGTTTGAGGTTTGGTGGTTGTTTAAAGCCGAGAAGTAGAGGCACAGGGAAGGTCTTGGTGAGGTGCTCATCCTCATTGATAATGTGTTGCAGGCTGTGAAGAACGTCGTAGTTTCTCGGCTCCTAGGGGGACTGGACAATGAAGGGTACCCTGTAGGTTGCAGCTTGTGTCTGTCTCCTGAGGAGGTCATTACAGTTCCTCGCTGTGGCACATTGGAACTGGCGGTCGATGAGTTGAGCATTGTACCCCGTTCTAATGAGGGCATCCTTGAGCACTTCCAAGTGCCCATCACGTTCCTCCTAATCTGAACAGATCCTGTGTATGTGTAGGGTTTGTCCATAGTGGATGGCTGTTTTAATATATTTCAGAAGGAAGCTGGAGAAGTGTAGCATCGTGAGGTTATTCGTGGGTTTACAGTAGAGTGAGATGCTAAGGTGTCCATCCTTGATGGAGATGCATGTGTCCAAGAATGAGACAGATAATAGAGAGTAGTTCATGGTGAGTTTGATGGTGGGATGAAACTCGTTGCTATCACTGTGTAGTTGTTTCAGTGACTCCTCACCATGGGTCCAGAGAAAGAAAATGTCGTCAATATACTTGGTGTATAGTTCCGCTTGGAGGTCCTGCATAGAGATGAGGTCTCGTTTGAATCTGTGCATGAAAATGGTGGCATATTGAGATGCAAATTTGGTCCCCATGGTTACCGAACTTGGCTATCAGCCATGTGTCTGAATGAAGAATTAGTTGTCAAAGGTGAAAACGTTGTGGTCGAGGATACAGTAGATGAGTTGTAAGACAATCCTCTGAGATTGGCAGTTGTTGGTGTTGAGTACTGAGGCTGTTGCCGCGATGCCGTCATTGTGGGGGATGCTGGTGTAGAGCGCTGAAATACCGATTGTGACGAGGAATGTTCCTGGTTCGACTAGTCCATGGGTGCTGAGTTTCTGTATGAAATCTGTAGTGTCACGACAGAAGCTGGGGGTCTCCTGTACAATGGGTTTCAAGATGTCTTCGACATAGCCAGATACAATGGGACGTCCTGGTGTGTTGGCTTTGTGTATCTTCGGAAGGCAGTAGAAGTCGCCTACGCGAGAAGTATGTGGGATGAGGGCGCATAAGGAACTCTGAAGTACTGGTTCCAAACTCCTGATCAATGTGTTTAGTTCATGGGTGTGCTCTTTGGTGGGATTGGCTGGTATTTGCCTGTAGTGTTCCTGGTCGTTCAGTTGTCGTTACACTTCCTTGCAGTAATCTGTTCTATTCTGAATGACAATGGCTCCTCCTTTCTCTGCTGGTTTGATAACGATGTTGTGATTGGTTTTGAGAGCATGGATGGCATTGCGTTGTAATTGGATGATGTTTTGCTCTACCTTGTGGGTACGGCTGATGAATCTGGCATTTATATATTTCCTGACAGTTTGAGCATTCATGTCAAGCCCAGGGCAGCGGCCCTCCGGTGGGGTCCAAGTTGACTCATTCTTTGATCACTCCTCTCCAGATCCCTGTGATGACTGTTCCGGTTTGTCAGTGGGCTCAGTGGGATCACTGCTGGCATCTTGAAAGAATTCTCTGAGTCTCATTCATCTGATGAATTCCTCCGTGTCCACACCCACACACGCACCCTCTCACAGACTTATACCCCTTTACACTCACACTCACACATATACACATGCAAATACTCTCTCACAGACACTCATACCCCACGCACACAAACACCCACATGCTTGCACACACATAAGTTTGTGGGGTGAATTTGTACTTGCAGAATTACATTTTATTTTGCTCAAAAACTGCATGAATCCATGTAGGATTCTGTAATTCCCTTTTTTAAGATTAGAATCAGTCTGAACATTGGGACACAGACAGCCTCACACAGGGTACCTCACACCTTCAGTGCATTATCTGGGCCAACATGGCACCTATTGTTAAAGTTCACTTGAGAATGTAACTTTAAGAAAGTTCTGGAATTTACATATGAAAGAACTGAAACAAACATGCCCATTCTAAAAGATGAGAGACTTAACAAAAAATCCAGGTGTTTTTCAATATATAATTTCAGTTACATCAAACTGTAAATTTTTGCTATAAATTCTGTGTCCCATGATCTTATACGCCACAACACCTAATGAAGGAGCAGTGCTCCGAAAACTAGTGCTTCCAATAAACCTGTTGGACTATAACCTGGTGTTGTGTGATTTTTAACTAGGTACACCCTAGTCCAACACCGGTGTCTCCAAATCCTGAAGAAGGAACAGTTGTCATTCACTGTCCCAGTGATTTGAGGATGAAATTTGCTCAGCATTGTAAGTTTGTGCCTTGGGTTTTTATGTGACCGAACGGGCCAATTTGTGACATGCTGACTTTTGAGCACACGGAGCAAAGACATCCTACAGGGTAGAGCAGAATTTTATTTTCTCTTTTTCCTTCCTTAGCTGCTGGTTCTGAGCCTCATTGTTAATGTATTCTGATTCAAAGTCTGATTCAGCTCGATAGTTAAGATATGGCCATTCTGAATGATTGTAGCAAGCCCCAGTTATTAATGTCAATACTGCAAGTTCCAAAACAAAGGAAATAGGAGCAGGACTTTTGGTTCTTTGAACTTGCTCTGCTGTTCATTGTGATCATGGGTAACCTTCCAATTCAGTACCCTGTTCCTGCTTTCTCATACCCTTTGGTCCTCTAGCCTCAGGACTTATATCTAACTCCTTCTTAAAAACATTCAATGTTTTAGACTCAACTACTTTCTGTGGTAGAGAAATTCATAGACTCACTACTCTCTGGATGAAGACACTCCTCCTAACTTCAATCCTAAATGCCTACCCCTTATCCTTAGACTGTGACCCCTTGTTCAGATTCCTTGGCCATCATAAACATTTACCTGCATTTACTTTGTCTGGACGCATTAGAATGTTATTGGTTTCTATGAGATCCCCTATCATTCTTCAAGGAGAACTTTAGAATATCTTGAAAGAGTTATTTTCACCCTTCCCTCAAACATTGGTCATTCAAGCGGACCAAGAACGGGACCAGACAGAGGATTTGGTTTTGAGTTATCCAGACATAGTACCAATCTACCAAAATTGATTTTGCAGAAGTTTTGTTTGAGTGCTTGTATGCCCGGCTTCAAGAAAGACACTAGAATTTGGTTGACTGTCTTTCCATTGAATCTGGTGAATGTAACAGATGTGTTACTGTTTGAATTTCCCCAGTGCTCTTTTGAGGTGCTTAAAGGCAATCTATATCTCATTACTCTGCAGAGGAGTGGTGTCACAACATGGTCTGCATGCGAGAACCTCAGTTGGCTTGTGGAGGTCTTTATTGTTAAACATTTGGTGCTACTGTATGTAGTAGACAGAGTTGGCACTGCTGATCTAGTTTTAGATCTCCTTGTCAATAGTGGCCTTATGCGAGAGGTGGCTGTGAAGGTATGGAAAGTGCTCACAATGTTGCAGAGTCTCTCCTACAATATATATGGAAGCTGGAATATTTGACTGAGCAGGCCTGGCTTTATATATGAATTTTTAAAAAATATATTTTTATTATAAAACAAGGCTTTTTTTTAATATTACAACAAACACGACACCAAACAATTCAAACTAATATTAAAAAAACAAACCTGCTAATTACATAAATAAATATTAACTAATATCTAAGCTAAAAAAGAAATGTCTTAACAACAATAATAATGATAATAACCATAACACAGCTCAGCAAAATAAAGCAATAGCCCTCGATCATCGAATGCATAAGTTTATACATATTCATATGTTCATAGTTCCTCCCCTCTGGATACCAGATTCATTACACAGAATTGCCATGGCTATATAAAGCCTCTTCTTAATATGGTGGACAAATCTGCACCCAGGTAGTCCGAAAAGGGCCACCATATCTTAAAGAAATTCACAGTTTTATGGTGCACCATACTGGTAAGAAAGTCCAAGGGGATGTGCTCCATGACTAGCTTACGCCAGCTCACCAGCCCAGGGGATTTTCCGACACCCACCCTAACAGAATTTTCTTTCTGGCACAAAAAGTGTGGATACTGAAAAGCCTTTTTTCGTGTGCATCTAATGAAAGAGAATTAACAAAACCAAGAAGAGATACCGGCTCCATCTCCACCTCTGTCCCCAAGGCCTTCTCTATTTCACCTACCACATTGCTCCAGTATGTCCGCAGTCTGTGGCAGGACCAAAGACTCATGCCCACACTCAGTTTACATTTAGTACACATTGGAGATGCTCCCCCTTTAAAATTAGTGGGGTGGTCTCGGGCCAGATGGACCCTGTGGAGAATCTTCAGTTGCAAGGCATGGGTCCTGTTGCTAATCGAGATCCTTCTTGCATTTTTCCAGCTTTCTTCCCATATTTCAGAAGAGAGCTCAACATCCAACTCACCTTACAGAGCCATTCAGAATCATTTGAGGGACCCTCTCCCAATAGTGGGAAGCCCTCTCTGAACACCCTCTTCTCTAAGTCGGACCTATAAGGATCAGTTAGAAGTGTGGTCACTTTTTGTATGAAGTTTTTAATTTGAAAGAAATGAAAAACTAGGCAATTCATATTTCTGAACCAACTGGTCAAAGGATACCAATATGACCACTTCGAATAAATCACCCAGGCAAGATACGCCCCTAGCTGCCCATAATTTAAACCCAGAATCCATCATCCCTGAAAGCCTGGCATACCAACTATGGGTGTCAAAAATGATGCTTTGGCAATATTGCCCTCACCCTGATGCATTGCCCTCCATGCCTTGACAGTATTGATGACTACTGGGCTATGGCAATATTCCTTAACTGTCCTCATTTTGTCTATGAATAACATGCTAAAAAAGGGGCATCTTGCCTGAGATACTTTGATGTCCATCCAAAGTGAGTGAGGAATCCCGCCGCCCAGTCATTCACGTAAGATGGCAATAAGCTTATCTGATAGTTTTGGATATCTGGGAGGCCCACTCGTCTCAGTCTGTAAGGGAACTGCAATTTAGTCAATTTAATTAGGGTCCGATTGCGATATCAGATAAAAGAACTAAACCAGCCGCTCAATCTTCTAAATATTTACTTAGAGCAGAGGAAGCATTCGCATTGGATACAACAGGTGGGGCAGAATGTTCATCTTAAAGGGCTATCCAACCTAACCAAGAGATCGGAAGCGCTTCCTATCTACTAAGGTCCTACTTGATTCTGTCGAATGAATAGGCAAAATTGGTTTTAAATAACTGATCAAAAATAATAAATATACCTAAGTAGAGAAAGCCCTCCTACGACCATCTAATAGGGAACCGAGATCCGCCCTCAGGATCAGGCACTCTTGGGAGATCACCCATGGGCATGGCCTCTGACTTTGCAAAATTGATTTTATAACCTGAGAAGCCACCAAATAAATTGGTGCATTGTATCAGGTGTGGCACTGAGACTTTTGGGTTTGATAAGAAGACAAGAACGACATCTGCATACAATGTGATCTTATGTGACTTTGTCTCCACTTCTGGAGCGGTTATATTGGGATCCCTGCGTATTGCCTCCCCCAGCAATTCGATCACCAATGTGAAAAGCAATGGTGACAAAGGACAGCCCTGTCGACTGGCCCTACAAATATTAAAATTGCTTGACTGTATACTATTGGTGCAGACCATGGCACAAGGATCACGACACAAAACCTCCACCACCTCTCCCAGGCCAAACCTGTTCAAAGTATGAAAATGATTTGGCCATTCGACCCTGTCAAATGCCTTTTCCACATCTAAGGAGATCACCAATCCTTTTACCAATCGCTGTTGACATACTTGGATCATGTTAAGAAATCTCCTGACATTATCCATCTATCTGTGAACTTTTATGAACCCCGTTTGATCCTCCTTAATGATGGAGGGTAGTACAGTTTTTAGCCTTAGTGCCAGAGTCTTGGATAGGATTTTGAAGTGGACATTCAGGAGTGAAATGGGTGTATAGGAAGCACAGTCCTCTGAGGCCTTCCCTTTTTTAAGAATGAGAGATGTTTGCCTCTCTTAGAGATTGTAGGAGGAGGCCACAACCATGTGAATCATTAAACATACTAAGCATCAGCCCTGACAATATACTTAAATTCTTTATAGAACTCACTGAGGAGCCTGTCAGGACCCGGCACCTTCCCATTCTGGAGATGTCTCACAGCCTCCTGCACCTCTTGCTTTAACAATGAGGCAATGAAGAGAGACTCTTGTTCAGGGGTCACTTCTGGAAGGTCCAAATCCGTAAAAAAAAGGCTCCATCCTAACCCACCCACTCTTACAGCTTTCAGATTGGTATAATTCAGAGTAAAATTCCTGGACTGCTGCAATAATCCTTTTAGAATCGTAGGTCAAATTTCCAGTGTTCTCTCTGATCGAGTTAATGGCTTGGAGGGCACTCCTTTTCCTAGCTAGGTATGCTAAGTACTTGCCCGGCTTATCCCCATGCTCAAACAACCTTTGACTTGCAAATGTAAGCTCCCTCTTGGCAAATGTAAGCATAGAGTTCAGCATAGACTCGAAGTGCCATGATCCTCTGCAGTTCAACGAGTGAGGGCCTGTCAAAGTATGTCTTTTCAGCTACTTTCAGGCGCATTTTGAGCAAGCGTTGCTGCTCACCCATCTGTCGCTTCTTATTGGCTGAATAGGAAGTAACCAACCCCTTTGAATAGGCTTTAGCTGTTTCCCAGAGAATGGATGGGTACTGGCCAAGCCTGAATTAATATCTAAAAAGCCCTGAACTCAGTAGAAAATAATTCAGTAAACTTGCTATCCTTGAGGATGAAGGGGTCCAATCACCAGTGCCTTGAGCTTACCACTGCATCCTTACTCTTAACCATTAAATACATTGGGGTTTGATCGGAATTAGTGATATTGCCAATTGTGCACAATGCCACCGAGCCCGGATGTGCTGGGGGGTCAGAAAAAGATCAATCCTGGTATGGCATTTATATGGGTTCGAAAACAACGCGAAGTCCCTGCCAGTGGGGTGAAGGTGCCTCCAAACATCTACCAACCCCAATTCAGCACATAAATCCCTTAATTGTTTAGATCGCAAAGATAATATCGGTGGGCCTTTGTGCAATCTTTCAACTGTAGGGTCTATGAGACAATTGAAATCCCCTCTTATGATGATATGTTGAGATGCAAGGTTAAACAGTCTAAAAAGTGCATCTGTCAAGAATTTAAGAGGGTGGGCCAGGGGACACTGTATTCTTTCACTTGTATCAAAGCTTTTAGAATTACAAATCTCCCAAGTGTGTCTTTAATTAACTCTAACAACTTGAATGGGAGATTCTTTCTAACTAAAATGGCCACCCCTCTACTCCTTGAATTGAAAGATGAAAAATAAACCATACCAATTTTGTTGCATGTTCAAATGCTCTGCATCATCCAAGTGTGTTTCTTGTAATAAGGCAACATCCACCCTCTCCCTTTTAAGGCTGGAAAGTACCTTCTTCCTCTTGACAGGTGAATGACTCCCCTTAATATTCCAGGTGCACCACCTTAACACATCCATAGCCATAACCTTCCATAACACCATCTCGACTCCAGAGAGGAAGAACCTGAACTACAGATTGCTGAGCTTTAATGCAGAAGAATCCACAAAACCCAGAAACTACACAGAGTAAAATAACTACAGCTAACAAATTGACAAAACTTACAAAAACTATGTACAGCAAAAACAGACAAACAAAAAAATCACCAAAGGCACTGATTGGAGGAATTTACCCTTCCCCATTCAAAGGGGGTACCTACACTCCTACAACCCTATTATCATCCCAACTATCCTCTCAACTCCTATCAGCTAGGGTTGTGCCACATACTCCGACCACCCAGTAGAGAAAAAAAAACACCCATAGCCAAGGTTAGCACTATAGACAAGTAAACTAAAAATAAATATGTCACCCATCCCTTAACATAACTTAGAGATTAAAGATAAATACTTTATCCATCCCGGACATCATTTCACGCAACTTATTACCAGAAAGGAGACTCCACCAAGTCCTTTTTAAAGAAGGGCAAACCCGAACAGCTCTGTCCTCTACGCCTATTCGGCCGTTCAACTTAAGTCAACGTGTCCACAAAGTTCTTCGCTTTCTCTGGTGAGTCGAACAAATGTATGGATCCATTATGATTGATCCGAAGCACCGCTGGAGATCTTAAAGAATACTGGATCTCAAGCTCTCTCAATCTCCTCTTGACACCATCATAGGACTTCCTTTTTCAAACCACTGCCACCGAGAAGTCTTGAAAAAACATAACTCTGGAGCTGCCACATACCAACGCCCTCTGGTCCCTCCCCTGGACTCTAGAGGCTTCCATGACCCTCTGCTTGTGTTTATAATGCTAGAACCTTACCAGGACAGGGTGTGGGAGCTGATCTGCACCTGGCTTTCGTGTCGTGATCCAGTGGGCTCTTTCAATTGTTATCATTCCCTTCTCAACCACCAAATCAAGGAACTCTGGAAACGACTTCTGGGAGAACTCAACTGGCCGCTCACCTTCGATCCCCTCCATCCCCTCCAGTCAACAACACCTAGGTTCTTTCTTCTGCCCCTGTTTATGAAATCGTCTACCAGATCCAACTTACCATGGACCTGTGTTTCCAGGGCTTCACTCCGGCTCTTGTGAGTCTGTCTCTGTCTCTACCTCTGCAGCCAGGTGCTCAATCTCATCGGTCCTTTTTCCCAAGTCCTGCAGCATAACAGATACAGCTTCTCCTCCATTTTTTTCCTGAACCTGCTTCCCCAGGACCTCGTAAGATTGGGCCAGCTCCTCAACCAAGGTCTGGTGAGTAAGCAAGGCAGCTGCTTCAGAGGGCTGGGCTGTGGCCCTAGCCCAGGGCAAGCTTCCTCCTTTCCTTGGCATTCTCCAGCTGCAAGGACAAAGGTAAGCAGATTTTTCAGGTTTCTAGTTCCTTTACTGTGTTTTTACTCACAGTAAAGTGTTTGGGATGGGTCCTGGCTCTGTTGGTTCAGTGTTGCAGCACGGAGTCCAGCAAACGTGATCCTAACAGGACGCCACCATCTTGGATCCCCATATATGAATTTTGTTTCTGCAGCATTCAAGAATAGGATAAGTGTCTTGAAGGCAAAATTGATGATATCAAGAGTGGTTTACAAAGAGATTATGAACATCCTATTGAATCACCCCAGAACTTTTACTGCTTTATGAATGCAACCGCTAATGTAAGGGCAGGGTACATTGTGCAAGAGACCACTTAATTTGTACTGTCATCATCTATAAACCAATAATTCCACACAACATGTCATCTCCTTTAGTCACAATGTTAAATGTTTATCAGTTGCAACTTTTAAAAAAAAATTAAGCCTTTCAAGACAGTAAGGATGAGTTCAATGTTATGGGTTCTTTGATTATTAATGTAAGCAGGATGGCAGGGAAATATTGAAAAGGCTCTGTTCTTCAAATTCCAAATGAACTCAATATTAACGAAAAGTATGTTACACATCAGCAGCAATAAAACACTCCATCATCTCTGCCAGCTGCCTGCCCCTTTTCCGTGGTTACGTCCGAACCCGGGTATCATTGGAAAGGGAGCACGTAGTGTCTCTCAGTGCCTTTAGAGAGAGGCAGGTACTGCCTCCAACTCCATTTTGATTTATACCCCTCCCTCTGTCTCTATGGCCCCCTCAATTTTTGATGTTACCATTACCACTTACCAGGATTTGAATGTAAATATTCAATCGGCCACACAGGCGTTTTGCTGGTGGTGGAGAAAAAATGTGTATTAAATTCTATTCACAACAATGTCTACATTCTTCTGTCTCACAAAAAATACATATAATCACAGTTGATTTTTAAAAAAGATGTCACATTGGGATCCAAAAAGAGAAGTAAAAAAATACAAAGTGAAGAGGGTCCTCTTGTGGTAGTGTCCTTACTCCTGGACAGGAAGCCCAGGTTCAAGTCCCACCTGATTCAGAGGTGTGTAATAACATCTCTGACCAGGCTGAGTAGAAAAATAAGTAAATTAAAATTTTAAAAAATACATCAGCACCAATGTTCTTGCTGTCTTTAGAGAGAAGGTGGGCACCACAAGGGCTAAAGTGCTTTATCTCCTCCTCCACCTCCATTTTGATTTAGCCCCCTCCCCCACCTCTCTCTCACCTTCTGATAGTTTACATTGTCCTTAACAGGTTTTATACGTAAATTAATAAATTGGAAAACACGGTTCAAATCCCACCTGCGCCAGAGGTGTGTAATAATATCTCTGAACGAGTAAGTTAGACAACGTCTACAAATAAAGTATATCATTGGCAATGTTCCTGAGCTGGTGAACTAATGGGAAATAGCGCCACTGAGTGGTCTCAATCCAGCATCTGCAGACCTCACTTTCTCCTCAATGCAGATCTTCCTGAGTAGTCCCTGAGAATGATGGTTAGTCAATGCTGGAAGTCTAAGTCTGTTTTTTTTACGTCTACTGGAAATGGTGTTGATGCTATACAGTGTTGTTTTGTTATTAACCATAATATTGTCACAGTTGTGAAAAGAAAAAACACTTGAAGGTGTATAGTTTAAGTGATTGCAAGTGTGTAAGTCCCATCTTAGTCATGTATGGAGGAAATTCTCTAGTTCTGTGAATTATATTTTGTTCATTTTGGAATTTCTGTAGAGATAATATAAAAGCAGTGATAATGAATAATATTGGGTGATGAAGTAACATTGATTCTGTAGCTGCAAGACATTTCTGCACAGACTAGCTCAATCACATCCTCACGCCTACCTTCGATCCCCATTTCTGAATTAAAACCATTCCTCTCTCTCACCCTGGCCACTCAGGAATTAAGGACTTGACTAGAAAGATGCACAATGACTTTAACTAATCAATATACACTAGTAGTCATTCCTCTAACCAATTGGCATTGTACCCTTCGTTAGGACCCTGCTAAAACCACTCAGCAATCTGGGATTATTTGTAATCTGAAGATTACCCTTAGCTTCTTTCTCTAATGCAGACTACTGTCATAAATCTTTTAATCCTGTTTGCTCCACCCTCGCCTCTAAACTCACAGATTTCTTTGAAACTGAGATTGACACTGTGGGATCCTTCCAGAGCCTTTCCCTTCCCTATCACCCCTTAACCTCCCCTAACTCAACAACTCTGTCAGATATCTGCACTCCACGAATTGCAGTACCTTAAGCATCATGATTTGAAGTGTTCTGACATTGGCGGTTGTGCATTCAGCTTCATAGGCTCAAAATATTGGTTTGAAACTTCAACTAAACTGCTTGGGGTATTTTCTTGTGTTGAAGTCGGTATAATCACATGCTAGGAGATTGCTGTCAAAGGGAAACAACGCTCTGCGACGATATGAGCAAGTTTGGTGTGTGTGCCACTGCCAAACTGATTAGGTAATATAGGAAATAATACATCATGCCAGATGTTTTAAGTATGAAGTCTTCCTAATGCCCGTTTACATCAGGTGTTGGAGCAGCCCTATGTAGCAGGATAGACCATTTCCAAGAGCTGCTGTCCAATCAGAGCCAGCAGACCTCCAGCAGTGGTGATCAGTACTGGGACTGCAGTCAGTCTCCAACTGAGCTCACAGAAGAGGCTGAACTGAACACTTTGCTGTGCAATTCATCATGGCCAGTTAGACAGGTTCCAGTGAGTTGGTAAGTGTAGGAGTGGTCAGGGTGCCAGGGATCAGTTTGTGGGGATTGCCTTTCCACAGGAAGTGACCTATATTGGGCACAAAGTGCATGAACAGGAAGGACCACCTCCTTCAAACTTGAAGCCAGGCTGCCATGATTTGCCTGCTGGCCTCACCACAGGGCCTGAAGCTTGTATAATACCAGTAGAGGCAAGTAATTACAGGTATGGCATGCCCCATCTTGCCCTGCCATCCCAGTGGGGGAAGGGGATATGAGGGGAGGCGTGGAATTTTGGCAAAAACAGATTGTACAGAATAAAAAGGGGACTGTCATAGAGCTTTGCAACAGGAAAGTTCTGAGAATACAGTATATAAGCTGCATACTGGAGACAGGAACAGTGAAGTTGGACATTTATATCTGTGTTGCAGGATCTGAGTTGTAAATTACATTACATGGCGTGAACTTTGTGGCACCAGTCATTACCCATGGTATCCAGAGTGGTTTTCTTAAAAGAAGCCCAAGGTTTGAAATACTTTGCAGTCCCTATGACTTATACAGAGGCTAACCATGCAAGCAGAAGGTTTGAAGGTAGATTTTTGATTGATTGATTGGTTGGTTGATTGATTTAGTGTTGTCACGTATACCAAAATACAATGAAAAGAAGACAGAGTGTGGTAGTAGAGGGTTGCTTTTTGGACTGGAGGCCTGTGACCAATGGTGTGCCACAAGGATCGGCGCTTCCCCTGCTTTTCATCATTTAAATTTAAGATTTGGACATGAATATAGAAGCTGTGGTTAGTAAGTTTGCAGATTACACCAAAATAGGTGGTGCAGTGGACAGTGAAGAAGATTATCTCAGAGTGCAACAGGACCTTGATCAGTTGGGCCAATGGACCAAGGAATGGCAGACAGAGTTTAACTGAGATAAATGTGAGGTTTAGCATTTTGGTAAGACAAAGCAGAGTAAGGCTTATATAGTTAAGGGTAGTGCCCTGGGGAGTGTTGCCAAATGAAGAGACCTAGGAGTGCAGGTGCATAGTTCCTTGAAAGTGGAGTCACAGGGAGACAGGGTGGCGAAGAAGGCGTTTGGCAATCTTGCTTTCATTGGTCAGAATGCTGATTATAGCAGTTGGAATACCATGTTGTGGGTGTACAGGACATTGGTGAGACTGCTTTTAAAATACTGTGTACAATTCTGGTCACCGTTCCATGGGAAGGACATTCTTAAACTTGAGAGGATGCAGAAAGGATTTGCAAGGATGTTGCTGGGATTGGAGAGCTTGAGCTATAGGGAGAGGCTGAATGGGCTAGGACATGTTTCCCTGGAGCATCTGAAGCCAAATGGTGACCTTATAAAGGTTCATAAAATCATGAGGACTGTGGATAGGTTGAACAGCCAAGGTCTTTTTCCTAGGGTAGGGAAGTCCAAAGCTAGAGGGCACAGCTTTAAGGTGAGAGGAGAAAGATTTAAAAAGAAGCCGAGGGGTAACCTTTTCATGCAGAGGGTGGTGTGTATATGGAGCAAGCTGCCAGAGGAAGTGGTGGAGGGAGGTAAAATTACAACATTTAAATGGCATCTAGAAATAGGACTCCCATTCCTTCTCTTACGTTTAGCTTTACTTGTTACATTCTCTGTCATGTCCTCTCTCCCATTCTCTCACTCCAGTGGGATTCCCCCAGCACCCCACCATAGCTTAAATGCGACCCTCTCCAGAATTCATGTCAGTTCCAATGAAGAGTCATCTAGATTCGAAACATTAGCTTGCTCTCTCTCTATCCGTGGATGCTGGCTGACCCGCTGTGATCTCCAGAACATTTTGGTTTCAAATTGAATTGCATTGAATTGAATTTATTGTCATGTGTATCAAGGCACAGTGAAAAGTGTTGTCTTGTGAGCAATACAGGCAGATCACAGAGTTAAGTAAATAATAGCATAGTATCATAGATAAGTAAATAATAGGTAAACAGCGGCAAAAACGAAAAAACAGGTACAGGCGAATGTTTAGAGTTTGTGAGTCCATTCAGTATTCTAACAATAGTAGGGTAGAATACTGAATGGACTCACAGACTCATAACATTTGCCTGTACCTGTATTTCTGTTTTTGCTGCTGTTTACCTAATATTTACTTATCTATGCAACTTAACTATGTGATCTGCCTGTATTGCTCACAAGACAAAGCTTTTCACTGTGGCTCAGTACATGTGACAATAAATTCAGTTCAATTCAATTCAGTTCAAATCGAAAACAAAACGCGCTGGAGACCACAGCAGGTCAGGCAGCATTCATGGAGAGAGAGAGCAAGCTAATGAATCCAGCATCTGGAGTAATTTGTTCCGACAGGATTCAGAGCGATATAAACCAAATGGGACTCGGTCAGATTGGGATATCAGGTTGACATGGATGAGTTGGATTGAAGGGTCTGTTTCCGTGCTGTATGACTCTATGCCTCGAATAGCACAGAGATGTTGAAAGCACTGAAAGCAATTACAGTATCATATAACTGTTCTGGCTCAGAGACAAACTACATGCAATAATTTACTTGTTACATTTCAAAGGGAGCAAGTTGACCAACTGGTTGTGACCAAGAGAATCCTTTAATAATGGGTAAAAAGTAGTTGCTGCTAGAAACATGAGCAAAGCTTCCATTCACTGACAAAATGTGATTTAAACAACTATGACCTGTCTTTAAATATTTTAGGTTTCTGATTTGCATTTACATTGGAAACCTCTAATAAAAGACAGGGCCTGAATTTTGGCAGTTTTTCCCAGTCATGTGACTCTATTTGTGCAATCTAATTCCATACATTGTACCAGGGTCCATTCAACATATATGAGCACAGTGGATTATAAACTGGTCCCATGCAGATGCAGGATCTAAATATTTACAACTGTTACAATCAAGGTAGGAAGGGTGCAATGTTTCAGTTTTTAATTGTTTCCATTTCCACTTCTCCACTAGCTGCTAACAAATATTAAATTTAATCAGGTTGGTGATGTGGTCAATCATATAAGCCTTCTAGTGTATGAGTTTTAATATTAAGAACAAGACAGCAAAGTTGCTTTAGATTAGATTAGATTCCCTACAGCATGGAAACAGGCCGTTTGGGCCAACAAGTCCACACCGACCCTCCGAAGAGTAGTCCACCCAAACCCATTCCCCTATCCTATATTTACACCTGACTAATGCACCTAACACTATGAGCAATTTAGCATGACCAATCCACCCTAACCTGCACACCTTTGGACTGTGGGAGGAAACTGGAGAAAACCCATGCAGACGCAGGGAGAATGTGCAAACTCCACACAGACAATCAACCCGAGGTGTGAATCAAACTTTATCTTTACTCAGCGAGTCGTGAGTTCATGGAATGCCCTGCCAGTAGCAGTGGTGGACTCTCCCTCTTTATGGGCATTTAAACGGGCATTGGATAGGCATATGGAGGATAGTGGGCTAGTGTAGGTTAGGTGGGCTTGGATCGGCGCAACATCGAGGGCCAAAGGGCCTGTACTGCGCTGTATTTTTCTATGTTCTATGTTCTATGTTCTAAACCTGGGTTCCTAGTGCTGTGAGGCAGCAATGCTAACCACTGAGCCACTGTGCCGCCCCAAATAATTTAGTCAGACACAAATCACAAAAGATAAACCTACCCCAAGAAAGATTAATAACAAATAGTACCCACTCCTAAACGCACACACAACACACACACACACAAATAGTCACATGTCCAATGTCTGATTCTGAAGTAATATGGTGCACACAAATTAATGTTACCGGGCTGCTTTCCTGGAATAATTGTAGCTAGCCAAATTCCCTTTCCTTTTGCTGGAGATAGTGTAGATTCCAATGAATCCTCTCCAGGAGCCCTCACAAGTGATAAAGATGATTTCTGGTATGGTTTCAGATCTCACACATTACTAGGAAGAGTAGGTGGCACAGTGGCTCAGTGGTTAGCACTGCAACCTCACAGTGCCAGGGATCCAGGGTTGATTCCAGCCTTGGGTGACTGTCTGTGTAGAGTTTCCAACTTCTCCCCGTGTCTGCATGGGTTTCCTCTGGTTGTTCTGGTTTTCTCCCACAGTCCAAGGATGTGCAGGTTAGGTGGATTGGCTGTGTTAAGTTGCTTATAGTGTGCAGGCTAGGTGGATTAGCCATGGGAAATGCAGAGTTATAGGGGTGGGTTCTGGGTGGGATGCTTTTGGGAGGGTCAGTGTGGACTCAATGGCTGAATGGCCTGCTTCAACACTATGGGGATTCTATGATGCTAAGAGTTGCAAAGAAACCGAAATGTAGCACTGGACTAGTATTTGTTAGGCAGATTAAAGTCTGAGTTGAAAAATGTGATAATCTTATTCCTATTCCACCGACAAACTGGGCCACGTGCTATTACACTTAAAGCCTCCAGCCTAATGACTCCATCTGACCTTCTTGCTCTTTGTAGGCCCAACATTGTTTCTGTTGTTGTCAGTACTTTTTCCTTTAGCTTAAAAGTTCAAGCTATATTTACATCAACCCACATAATCTTTTAGAAGCTTTAGATTTCTTTATAACTCAAAAGCTGATTGGAGGCAGATGTTCGCAGGTGAAGGGACGTTTGGAAAATGGGAAGCCTTCAGAAATGAGATAACAAGAATCCAGAGAAAGTATATTCCTGTCAGGGTGAAAGGGAAGGCTGGTAGGTATAGGGAATGCTGAATGACTAAAGAAACTGAGGGTTTGGTTAAGAAAAAGAAGGAAGCCTATGTCAGGTATAGATAGGATAGATCGAGTGAATCCTTAGATATAAAGAAAGTAGGAGTATCCTTAAGGTGGAAATCAGGAGGGCAAAACGGGGACATGAGATAGCTTTGGCAAATAGAATTAAGGAGAATCCAAAGGGTTTTTACAAATATATTAAGGACAAAAGGGTAACTAGGGAGAGAATAGGGCCCTCTCTGTCCCCCTGCTCAAGCATGCGCTGGTCTGGGATTCCCTGTCTGTAGGATGCAGGAGGCAGGAGGCAGGAGGGAGTTAAAAAATCACAGAGTATAGGGCCCCTCAAAGATCAGCAAGGCGGCCTTTGTGTGGAGCCACAGAAAATGGGGGAGATACTAAATGAATATTTTGCATCAGTATTTACTGTGGAAAAGGATATGGAAGATACAGACTGTAGGGAAATAGATAGTGACATCTTGCAAAATGTCCATATTACAAAGGAGGAAGTGCTGGATGTCTTGAAATGGTTAAAAGTGGATAAATCCCCAGGACCTGATCAGGTGTACCCAAGAACTCTGTGGGAAGCTAGAAAAGTGATTGCTGGGCCTCTTGCTAAGATATTTGTTTCATTGATAGTCACAGGTGAGGTGCCGGAATACTGGAGGTTGGGAAACATGGTGCCACTGTTTAAGAAGGGCGGTAAAGACAAGCCAGGGAACTATAGACTGGTGAGCCTGACCTCGGTGGTGGGCAAGTTGTTGGAGGGAATCCTGAGGGACAGGATGTACATGTATTTGGAAAGGCAAGGACTGATTCGGTATAGTCTACATGGCTTTGTGCATGGGAAATCATGTCTCACAAACTTGATTGAGTTTTTTGAAGAAGTAACAAAGAAGATTGATGAGGGCA
>NC_057715.1:82697406-82721305 GCF_004010195.1 Chiloscyllium plagiosum | reverse complement strand
TAAATAGACAAAGTCTTTTCCCTGGGGTCAGGGAGTCCAGAACTAGAGGGCATAGGTTTAGGGTGAGAGGGGAAAGATATAAAAGAGACCTAAGGGACAACTTTTTCACACAGAGGGTGGTGCGTGTATGAAATGAGCTGCCAGAGGATGTGGTGGAGGCTGGTACAATTGCAACATTTAAGAGGCATTTAGATGGGTATATGAATAGGAAGGGTTTGGAGGGATATGGGCCGGGTGCTGGCAGATTGAACTTGATTGGATTGGGATAACTGGTCATCATGGACGGGTTGGACCGAAGCGTCTGTTTCCAAGCTGTACATCTCTATGACTCTATAATGCTATATAAATCAGAAACTGATGAGAATAGAAACATACAATTCTGGTAGTACTCAGCAGGTCTGACTGTGTCTGTGGAGTGAGAAACAGAGCTAATAACCCAGACCTTCCAGTCTCCATACAAACCAGAGTACAGATGTAACCTGATGGATGAGCTATAGGATCTCTTGGAAGTCAGGCAGCTTGTCAGGAGCAGGAGAATTAACGTTTCAAGCATAAGCCCTTCATCAGGAATGAGGCTTGTAGCCTGAGAGATAAATGATTAGATTACATTACAGTGTAGAAACAGGCCCTTCGGCCCAACAAGTCCACACCGACCCGCCGAAGCGAAACCCACCCATACCCCTACATTTACCCCTTACCTAACACTACGGGCAATTTAGCATGGCCAATTCACCTGACCCTGCACATCTTTTGGACTGTGGGAGGAAACCGGAGCACCCGGAGGAAACCCACGCAGACACGGGGAGAACGTGCAAACTCCACACAGTCAGTCGCCTGAGGCGGGAATTGAACCCGGGTCTCAAGCGCTGTGAGGCAGCAGTGCTAACCACTGTGCCACCGTGCCGCCCACTAAGAGGCATGGGAGGAGGCTAGTGCTGGGGAAAAGGTAGCTGTGAATGCAATTGGTTTGTGAAGGTATTAGGTTGGAGAGGAGGGTGAAGCTGATAGGTGGGAAGGAAGATGGACAGATCAAGAGGGCAGTGCCAAGTTGGATGGTTGGATCTGGGATAAGATGGGGGTAGGGGAATTGAGGAAACTGGCGAAATCCACATTGATCCTGTGTGGTTGCAGGGTCTGAAGGCAGAAGATGAGGTGTTCTTCCTCCAAGCGTCGGATGGTTAGGGTTTGGCAGTGGAGGAGGCCCAGGACTTGCATGACCTTGGCGGAGTGGGAGGGGGAGTTAAACTGTTCAGCCACAGGCCATGTTGTTTGGTGTGTGTGTCCCAGAAACGTTCCCCAAGTTGGCGTCCTGTCTCCCCATTGTAGAGGAGACCACAGCAGGAGCAACAGTCACAGTGTCAATGTGGATTTCACCAGTTTCCTCATTTCCCCTCTCCCACCTTATCCCAGATCCAACCTTCCAATTCAGCACCACCCTCTTGACCTATCCTACCTGTCCATCTCCTTCCCACCTATCCGTTCTACTGTCCTTTCTGACCTATCACCTTCACACCCACTTTCATCTATCTATCACATTCTCAGCTATCTTCCCCCTCAGCCCCACCCCTCCCATTTATCTCTTAGCCCCCTTGGCCCACAAGCCTCATTCCCGATGAAGGGCTTATGCCCAAAATGTCAATTCTCCTGCTCCTTAGGCGCGGCCTGACCGGTTGTGCTTTTCCAGCACCACACTCTCGACTCTGATCTCCAGCATCTTCAATCCTCACTTTCACCTAGAAGTTTAAACATCTGGTGGAATGACCTACATTGGAACCCTCTTTTAAGCAAGAGTCAGAGATTCCAACTGACTTAGCTTAATAGCTATCTATGAAATATTAGAGGGAATAAAATCTAACTCTTGGCTAGCTATAAAACTACACCACAAAACCCCTCAACCCCACAATCCCTTCGCCACCCCACTCACACCAAAACCCCCAATCACACATCAATACAGGAGTAGGTCATTCAGCCCTTCAAGCCTATTTCACCATTCAATCAGACCATGTCTTATCTGTGGCCTAACTCCCCATAGGCCTTACTATCCCTTAGTATCTTTGCTTAAAAAAAATTCTGTCTCAGATTTAAAATTAACAACTGATCTAACAACTCACACTGACATCTCTCAAGCTGACAACCCAACACCAATCCCAAACCCAACTTCTCCCCATCACCTGACAACCCACACACCAGCCCCTCACCCAACACTCTATTGTCTAATAGCTGACATCCACCACCCAAACCCCAACTCAAACTGATGCTTCCTATTACCTGACTCCCCCCCTACATTTGACACACCTATCCCATTCATCCATCTCAATCTCTGTCCCTCACCCACCAGCTACCCTACCTTCTATTTCATATTTTGTACACACTTACATTTGCTCTATAGTTTGCCAAGCCTCCTCATGAGATCATTAAACCCCAGAGTATGGAAGTCATCATCTTAAAAAAGGGTCACGGTTTGGCGTCCTGCTCCTGATCCTGAATGGCTTCTTGTACAAGTTCTCTCCACAGTTGTCATGGCACCCAGAATGGGAAGTTCAGGCCATATATAATTAAACAGGATCACAGGGCAATAAAAGATTTATGGTTTAGTCCAATATTTCAGTCTGACAACCCTTTCTGCATCTTCACACTTCCACCACTAGATGGCATTGTAGATGCCCAGCTTACTTCAATCACCCTGTCCTTGGGGTTATTCTAAGGATGTACCAAATCTACCCGAGAACCACTGACAGAGGAAGCAAAACTACACTTCAGTGGTTCATTCAGCAAAACTCCTAACCAGCCACCGTGTTTGTAGTGCCCTTTGCTGGAAAATACTGCAGTGAAGATAGTAAATTACAGAATCCTTAATCACATCAATATACAGGGGGATCCAGGCACGCAGGTCCACAGTTCCCTGAAAGTGGCAACACAAGTGGATAATGTGGTCAAGAAGGCATATGGCATACTCCTCTTCATCAGTTGGGGCAGAGAGTATAAAAATTGGCAAGTCATGCTGCAGAGCTTTAATTGGACCACATTTGGAATATTGTGTAAAGTTCTGGTTGCCATACTACGAGAAGGATGTGGAGGCATTGGAGAGGCTACAGACATGGTTTGGAGGGTGTTAGCAAAGAGGAGCAATTGGACAAACCTGGTTTGTTTTCATTTGAACATTGAAGATTGAGGGGTGACCTAGTAGAAGTTTACAAAATTATGAGAGGCATGGAATAAATGGACAATCAAAGTCTTTTTCCCAGCATAGAATGTCAGTTACTCAGGGCCACAGGTTTAAAGTGAAAGGGTTAAGTTTATAGGAGATGTGAGAAGCAAGATTTTTTTACGCAGAGGGTAGTAAGCACCTGAAATGCATTGCCACATGAGATGATGGAAGCGGGTACAATAGTAAAATTTAAGAGACATCTTGGCAGAATAGTCAATGTCCAGAGGGATACTGACAGCATAGAGTCAAAAGATTTTAATTTAGAAATGCAGTCAGTGCAGTCTTGGTGGGCTGAAGGGCCTGTTCCTGTGCTGTACTGTTCCTTTTTTTTAATTCACCACATGAGATATCAGCAACCACCACAGACTAGCTTCAGATTTGTCATTGATAATTTCACGTCAACAAATTTCAAACCAAAAGACTTTGGAATGATTGGATACATCAAATTGATTGTGAGCAATTTGATAACCTACAGCATTGCTGTTAGGGCCTCTTCCATATAACCTCTCATTTCCAAAGGTTCAACTGACTTTCCTCAAGCATTTAGATCGACTCTAAACCTTGACCGACAGAATCATAGTTTTGTGCTCTTGAGCAGATCCATTTGTATGGCTGTACCAAGATATTTTCTCATCAACTTGTTCAGAAAAGGTATTACACGTACCTAGAGTATATAAGACTTGAACCTGGGCCTCCTGGCTCAGAGGTAAGGACACTACCATTGCATCAAGAAGCTATGGCTATGTTAACACAAATTTTGAAAAAAAAATTGCAACATCTGGTCACTTAAGTACACATCAGCCAGATGTAGACTTGGGTTTCCTTCAAAGCTAGAAAGCAGTGCATGAGTACTCACTCATAAAAAGGAAGGAGAATGAATGAATGGGCACAGATTTAAAGTAATTTGTATAAGGAGCACATCCAATGTGAGAAAACAACTTGCATACAGCAAGTGATTAGGATCTGGGAGCATTGCTGGGAAAAATGGTGGAGGCAGGTTCAAATAAGGCAGTCAGAGGGTTTAAAATGATTATCTGAATGGAGATAATATGCAGGGTTATGATCCAGGAGAATAGTAAAGTCATGATACATATTCAGGGAGTCAGTGCAGACATGGTTGACTGAATGACTTTCATCTATACCCTATCAATTATGTGATTCTGAGGCCTCAGTATTTATATTTATATTTATATTAAAGCATTTATATTATGTTGTGATAGTTTAAAATTTAATTTAGTTTGCCTTACAACAGTGAATATACTTGCATGTTTTTTCTTCATATAACTATATAATGTCCAAATAAATACCATGAAGTGTGCGGAAAACAAAAACATCTGCCAGTACCACGTGGGCAAATTTACCTGCAGAGTGAAATCACAGGCTAGATATTGAAGCTTTATGCCATGATTGTTTGTAAGCAGCACTTTCTATTCCAAACCAAACATGGCCATCCAAAGAATGTTTCCATTCTAAAGTAGCAGAGATGCAAACTGCCAAAAATAATAGCCATTAATGTTTGGGATGCTTCCACTCTGGGGAATTGTGGATGACAGAGGATTAGCTAAAGATGTTTGACATTCCTAAGTAATTGAGTAATGAAGTGATACAAATTCTTAACTGACAGCAACTAAATAAATGTCAAACTCACTGTAATATTAATCTTCAAATTGTTGCTTCATTCATCAGACGAAATGAGGAGGCTCTACTATCTGGGTAATGTGTATGATTAGATTTATTTATTTCCACTCTACTAATTAAATTCCAGAGAAGTTATGGTTTTCAATGTTTAGAGTGTTACTTGAAAGATAAACAATTCACTGTGCAACCTACAGTGAAATATTATATTTCCAGCTGGAATTGTGAATTCAACTTATTTTCATCATGTCTGGTGGTTTAAGCTTCTGAAGGCATACAAAGCATCATTGAATAAAACTAATGAACATGAAACATCTCTTCATTTTCCATATCTTTTTACCTTATGATACAAATGATCAGTGACAAAATTAATATTTTTCTTTCATTTTCAGTATCATCCAATCAACCTTTTATATTTCCCTTTCTTTCTCTAAGCAAAAAAGAATATATAACATTTTTAGACATAAGACAACCCAAACAAAATCTGTCTTTTTTCATATTCTTAGAAATCCTCATATCTTCAAGCGTTTCTCTTCAAGGATCTCTCATATTTATTTAGAAAACGGGCCTTTTGCTGTGAAACAATCTGTTAACTGGTGACTTGCATCAAAACAATTTATTTTAGAAATCTCTTCTTTAACACATTTCCTCTTATGCGAACCCAAGTATGATGAAAGGTTTGTGATTTCTTGAGGCAAGGGTTTTTTAAAGAAGGAAATGGCATGAGACAGAGAGACTTCCTGGAGTGGCAATGGGGATTTGTTTGTGTTGGGAGAGTTTTGAGTGGACAAAATAATCATTAAAGAGCATAAGCTTGGTTTTAGTTAGAAGGATCAGGTGATAGTTTGTTTCTTTGTATGCGGGATAACACCTATAGCTTGAAAAGCCCTTGTGTTCAGTTCAAGAAATAATTCTTGAGATTGAATGTATAAAAGCAGCTCTTGCAGAAAATGAATTTGTTCAGAAAAGTTAGGCAATAGCTAACCTCAATTTAAGTGTTTTAGTTTGAAGATTCCAGATAAGAAGTGTTGTTAGAATCCTGAAGGGGTTACTTAAAGCTAAAAAAATCTAAACCTGGTTGTGTTAATATTCAAGGAACAGACTATCAGACTCTCAGAATTAAAAGCAACAGTGAATTCAAACCAATAGATGTAATAAAGACGGAAATTGAATTATCTCTGGCGGAGTACTGAAAAGGGATGCTGTTGGGATATCTGGAACACTTTTTACTGTTTCAAAATCTTTCAGATTGTGAGATATAACTTGATTTTTTTCTATTGTATTTTCCTTCCTGTTCCATTGATCAAACCAGATCTGAGGTACTGCACGCTGGTATTTCTGTGAAAGACTGCCTTATTGAATTTAAAAAAACACTTTATCAAGCCAGAATCCAGGCTGGGATGTGACCTGTCCAGCTTCAATTATAAAACACGTCAGTTCTCAAAGGCAGCTCTTGTTGAATGCGCTTTATCCCAAAGAGAATGGTTATCCACATAAAATTCTGTGGGCAAAAGTTTCTCAAGTTGTCCCTTCACAGTATTAGTTAAAACATTCTCGTGTTTTAAGATTCCCAGGATAATGGATAAAATTTATTCTTTGCCTCAAAAATAATAGACTCCATCTCACTGAAATAGCAACGTGGAAGATGGGCATGTGAAGCATGCCTAAATGGAGTGACTTCATAGCTTCTAAGTTAAAATTACTACAACACCAGGTGATAAAAGTCGGACTATAACCTGGTGTTGTGTGATTTTTAACTTTGTACACCCCTGTCTGATACCGGCATCTCCAAATCATTCATAGCTTCTGACTTAACCAAGACAAAGATGTCGAGTGCCCATTTTTCTTCACGTAATTTTTCAAATGTCTTCTGCTCTCAAGACTTTCTCAACAATAGAAGGCTTCATAGACAAGAGAGAGAGGTGCACTGAATGACTTAATTTATTCTCTTATATTCTTTTCTCTTTTAAAGAGAGACAGCGGTGTATTTATCAAATCCTGTTTGTAAATTCCAATTTGAAAATGATTCACAGTAAATTATTTCATTTTAAAACAAGGTGGGGCTTACTACTACATTCAAAATACAGGAAATGGTTCACAGTACGCATCCATATACAAATGCATCCAAGGAAAAAAAGAAGTTATAGATTACTAACTTCTTAAAATCAAATATCAGCATTAAGAGAATCATGGAAAATAGGAGTAGGTCAATCAGTCCTTTGGGCCTGCTCCATGATTCATTATAATCATGGCTGATCATTGGTTCATTTGAATTAGAGAGAGTCCAGTAAGTCAATGGCCATTTGAGGTTCTTTAGTTTACTGTGCTTAGAAATCCTTTCTGTAGGAAAACATTTGCATACAAATGGTAAAGGTGCAATAACTTGAGGTGTGATGCAGAATTCTTTCCAGAAAGAAACTTGAAATGCCAAGATCAGAGACCAAAATTTAGCTAACCTTGGAGTTATTTACTGTTTTGCTGGTACATACAAACTGACCAAAACGACAAAGCTGCGTAATTAACAATGAGTCAAACATACCAACAGTTTATCATGTGACTGGGGCCTCCAGTGAGAACACAGTTAATGAGGTGATCTGGTATTCTGGTGAACATAGGCTTATATTCCAAGTTTTCACTGTACAGTCAGTAAACGCATCAGGATTCCTGTATCATAGAATCCCTACAGTGTGGAAACAGGCCACATGTCCATACCGACCCTCTGAAGATTAGCCCACGCCAACCCATTCTCCTATCTTATTTCTCTACATTTACCCCTGACTAATGCACCTAACCTACTCTGAACACAACGGGCATTGTCCAATTCACCTGACCTGCACATCTTTGGATTGTGGGCGGAAACCAGAGCACCTGGAGGAAACCCAGGCAGACAAAGGGAGAATGTGCAAACTCCACACAGTAGTCACCCAAGGTGGGAATCAAACCCAGGGCCCTGACACTGTGAGGTAGAAGTACAAACCATTGCATCACCATGCTGCACGTGTTCTACAATCCAACATGCTGCAAGATTAATCTTACTACCAACATTGTGAGTGGAGTCCCAGCCATCTGCTCACCATTTAAGCACAGGACATATCATAACTATCCTGAGTGAAGATCAATATCCTGAGCAAATCAACAATCGGTGTATATCATTAAATCTCACAAAAAGGCCTATGGTCAGTGCTGTTGACCCTGATCAATGCCCAGTCCAAAATGGATTACCTAAAATGGGAAAATTGTCTCAAATTTGCCTAATAGGTGAAGCAAGCTGTTACACATTCTGTGATGCAATAAATCATATGTTTGGGTGGCACGGTGACACAGTGGTTAGCACTGCTGCCTCACAGCGCCAGGGATGTGGGTTTGATTCCAACGTTGGGTGACCGTCTGTGCGAAGTTTGCACATTCTCCCCAAGTCTTTATTGCCTTCTGCTGGGTGTTCCGCTTTCCCTTCAGTCCAAAGATGTTCAGGTTAGGTGGATTGGCCATGCTAAATTACCCTATAGTGTCTAGGGGTGTGCAGGTTAGGTGGATTACCTACGGTAAATTGCTCTGTGGTGTACAGGGATATGCAAATTTATATGGATTAACCATGGCTGAATGACCTCTTTCCACACTGTGGAGAATCTCTGAAATCTATGTGGCTTTCCCCACCAATAAGATGATGCCATCAAGCCAAACAGATGCCATACACACAAATGAGTAATGTGATAGAAGTGCCAGTGTGAAGACAGGGTAGATCATATGTTCCAAAGACTAGCAGACCATAAACACAGCCCATTCACTATTTGCAGCTGGCAGCATGTCTCTTGTTCCCCACCTTAGAAAAAGTGTAGACGAGATGTGTAGAGTGGGTGGTAGAACACTGTTGCCACTGCACTGATGTTACTGGTAGATTTGTGATTGGCAATTGAAAAGGTGATGACGTTTCTTTGCAAGTGGTAGGGGGCCCTTCTATTGTCTTATTCCAGCACAGTATGTAATAATTAAGATGACATAACAATGACCAGGGTTGGAGCTCACCTTTAATTCCTGTCCCCGTGGATTCTTGAGCAGACAAAATACAAGCTGTTTCTCACCCAGACTGCTGTATTTTTACCATTATGTTCACAGCCTGCAATACGAAGATTACACTTCAGCTTGTACAGCATTTATGCTCTTAAAACCTTTCCTTTGAAACTTCCTTGACACTTCAGCTCTCTCTATAATGGCTGCAAATATATCAGTTCTCTTATAAGTTAAATGTTGGAATTAAAGTTTAATGGCCATTCGTGATTTATGATCATCAAATCAATCTTGCTTCCTTTAATCTCCTACCTGCTTGTACCAATAACACCCACTTAATATCATGACTAGAGAAGCTGGGCTTACAGAAAACCAACACAGTTTAGTGATTTCAGTACACTGACATCACAAACCTGAAACAGGTAGAACTCATTTTAGCCAATCCACTGGAAACATACATCCATAGTCCAACAAAGGTCTGCAGAACAGAAAAAAAAAATCCTTCAGCCCATCAACTCTACACTGGCCATAAGCAAACATCCAATTATTTTAATCATATTTTCCAGCACGTGGCTCATAAGCTTGTATGCCTTGGCATCACAAATATAAGTTCTGGATTAGAGGTGCTGGAAAAGCACAGCAGTTCAGACAGCATCCGAGCAGCAGTAAAATCCTCGGACAAAAGCCCTTCATCAAGAATACAGGCAGAGTGCCTGAAGGGTGGAGAGATAAATGAGAGGAGGGTGGGGGTGAGGAGAAAGTAGCATAGAGTACTATAAGTGAGTGGGGGAGGGGATGAAGGTGATAGGCCAGGGAGGAGGGCGGAGCGGATAGATGGAAAAGAAGATAGGCACGTAGGACAAGTCATGAGGAAGTTTGGAACTGCGGTGAGGTGGGGGAAGGGGAAATAAGGAAGCCGTTGAAGTCCACATTGATGCCCTGGGGTTGAAGTGTTCCGAGGCGGAAGATGAGGCGTCTGGTGGTGAGGGAGCGGCGGTGAAGGAGGCCCAGGACCTCCATGTCCTCGGCAGAGTGGGAGGGGAAGTTGAAATGTTGGGCCACAGGGTGGTGTGGTTGATTGGTGCAGGTGTCCCAGAGATGTTCCCTAAAGCGCTCTGCTAGGAGACGCCCAGTCTCCCCAATGTAGCGGAGACTGCATCGGAAGCAATGGATACAATAAATGATATTAGTGGATGTGCAGGTAAAACTTTGATGGATGTGGAAGGCTCCTTTAGGGACTTGGATGGAGGTAAGGGAGGAGGTGTGGCCGCAGGTTTTACAGTTCCTGTGGTGGCAGGGGAAAGTGCTAGGACGGGAGGGTGGGTTGTAGGGGGGCGTGGATCTGACCAGGTAGTCACGGAGGGAACGGTCTTTGCGGAAGGCAGAAAGGGGTGGGGAGGGAAATATATCCCTGGTGGTGGGGTTCGTTTGGATGTGGCGGAAATGTTGGCAGATGATTTGGTTTAGGCGAAGGTTGGTAGGGTGGAAGGTGAGCACCAGGGGCGTTCTGTCCTTGTTACGGTTGGAGGGGTGGGGTCTGAGGGTGGAGGTGCGGGATGTGGACAAGATGCGTTGGCGGGCATCTTTAACCATGTGGGAAGGGAAATTGCGGTCTGTAAAGAAGGTGTGTTCTGTGGTGGAACTCGTCCTTCTGGGAGCAGATATGGAGGAGGCGGAGGAATTGGGAATAGGGGATGGTATTTTTGCAGGAGGTAGAGTGGGAAGAGGTGTAATCCAGGTAGCTGTGGGAGTCGGTGGGTTTGTAAAAAATGTTGGTGTCAAGTCGGTCGTCATTAATGGAGATGGAGAGGTCCAGGAAGGGGTGGGAGGTGTCAGAGATAGTCCAGGTAAATTTATGGTCAGGGTGAAATGTGTTGGTGAAGTTGATGAATTGCTCAACCTCCTCGCGGAGCACGAGGTGGCACCAATGCAGTCATCAATGTAGCGGAGGAAGAGGTGGGGAGTGGTGTTGGTGTAATTACGGAACAGTCCATCTGCAGTCATTGTTTTTACCTATCACAAATATACATCCAAATACTTAAATGGTAAGTGTTGATGCCTCTACCACCCTCACAGGCAGAAAGCTTCAGATTCCCATCACCCTCTGGGTGGAAAAGGTTTTCCTCTCCTCTCCTCAAAACCTCCTCCTGCCCCTTATCTGGAGCTTATGCTCTCAGTCATTGATCTTTCCACCAAAGGGAAGTTCCTCCTTGTCTACTTTATCTATGCACCTCCATGTCTCTGTCTAACTGTCTCTCTTTCGTCTCTCTTCTCCCTCCCCCCATCCCCCTCCTCCCCTAGATCTCCTCTGCTCAAAGCAAAAACAGCCCTAATCTATCCATAAGTAAAGCACTCCAGTTCAGGCAACATCTCGATAAAAATCCTCTGTACCCTCCCCAGTGCAATCACATCCCACCGACAGCATGGATTCCACTGCAATTGAATGAACCTGTGACTGAAAAGTCGATGAAGCTTTTTTGCAAGTGGTAAGGGGCCCTTCTGTTGTCTTGCTCCAGCATACTGGAATGTCATAACCAAGACCAGGGTTGCAACTCACATTTAATTCCTGTCCCCATGTATTCTTGTGGAGAGAAATTGCAGACTGTTTCTCACCCAGACTGCTGTACTTTTACCATTATGTTCACATAGAGTCATAGAGATGTACATCCCGGAAACAGACCCTTCGGTCCAACCCATCCATGCCGACCAGATATCCCAACCCACCTGCCAGCACCCCGGCCCATATCCCTCCAAACCCTTCCTCTTCATATACCCATCCAAATGCCTTTTAAATGTTGCAATTGTACCAGCCTCCACCACTTCCTCTGGCAACACATTCCATACACGTACCACCCTCTGCGTGAAAAAGTTGCCCCTTAGATCTCTTCTATATCTTTCCCTTCTCACCCTAAACCTATGCCCTCTAGGTCAGGACTCCCCCACCCTAGGGAAAAGACTTTGTCTATATATCCTATCAATGCCCCTCATGATTTTATAAGCCTCTGTAAGGTCACCCTCAGCCTCCAACGCTCAGGGAAACAGCCCCAGCCTATTCAACCTGTCCCTATAGTTCAAATCCTCCAACCCTAGCAACATCCTTATAAATCTTTTTTGAACTCTTCACAGCTTGAGATGTGATTCATTCTTAGGCTGAACTAAAAAAAAACTTGCGATTACATTTTGGATAACATTGCAGAATGGTATTAAAGGATATATCTAAAATGACTGACGAAAGCCCAGTATTGCTTGGGTATGTTCTGTTACAGATCCCCAATTCCTGTCATCAATTGCTCGAGGTATCTCTATTCTCTATTCCTTTATGGAATTTCCTTAGATTTATGTACTTGCCTGTTTATGGCTAGTCTCATATTGTCTAGTCTTTGATTACTGTTAAAAGATTCCGTCTGAATCATGAAGGTCACTGGGAATAAGTGGTTTTCCAGAGATATTAATGTTTCCAAAGATCTGATCCACATGCATGCTTTTTTCTGGGACAAAACCTAACTCACTAACACTAGGAGACTGTCCAGGTTCAATACGTTAGCACAGTTTAATAATTTAAAAAGGCAAAGACAGAGTTAGAAATCCCAAATAGAAGCTTTTCAATCATGCATATCATCTGTTGAATGCCACTATACATTTGTTTGTGGCATCGCCATCTAGTTTGCTAAATTTATCCAAGTGAAGTCTGATTTTACCTTGTATACATTTTCCAGATTCTCTATACTTAGAAGCATAGAGGTCAACAGCACAGAAGGAAAAAGGGAGCCCTTTCACACATTTCTTAAATGACTCTGGCTAATTTTTTAATCAAATAATTTTGACAGTTGAAAAGAAGTCTATATTTGAACAGAACTTAACCACCTACCAACTCTTTGCAGGAAATGCTAAAATACTCTGTTGCCATATTTATGACTGATCAGTGCATGAAGACTCAGAAGCTAATGTTGTTAATAGTTTATTAAAATTTTCCTCAGTGTCTGATTCCTGGGCCTGTAATTCTGAGAATTGTTTGCCCTTGATGAAGTGAAAACATTGAGGCCGAACCTTGTTTTACTTTTGTTAAATAAAAGTAATCCACATCCATATCTCTACTTCACTCCTCTATCATTCATTAGGTTCTACTTCACAAAACATTGGTAGGGAATTATGTCCCAATATTTTATTTGTGACTTCAACCAATCTTCTTAAAAATACCTTGAATTAAAACCTTCTACCTGAGAAGAATTCTTAGCTTTCACCTTTAAGGCAACCATCTCCAGCAACCAGCATCAAACCACTCAGAGACAGTACACCCTCTCCTCCATTGCCCCTTCCATCCTCTCCTCTATTCCCTCTTCCCTCCCTCACCCCTGCCTCCCCTATTCCCTCAAAGCGCTACTAGATCCCTCTCCCATCTACTCTTCTCCTACCCCATCTCCCCTTATCCCAAAATCTTCGCTTGTCTCCCTCTTCTCCTCTCCTCCGCACCCCCATCTCTCCCTCACCCACAGAACAGAAAAGAACAAAAGACCAACTCTTTGAAACAAGAATCAGAATACCAGTTACTGACTGACATGTTCACAGCAGAGAATGTAAAACATTTGATCAATGTGATTTTACTCCAGTTGGGCCAAAACTCAATGTGGAGCATATTCCTCTGACACATAGATACTGACTGGTCTTAGATGCTAGTTGAGACTAGCCAATTAAAAAGCAATGTGTGATTTGTTACAGCAATATATATATTGAGGTGCAAGGCAAATCTGTCATCACAGATATTGCAGATTCCATTCACCAATGAAAAGGACACTTTGTGAGAAGTTGGATGAGTTCCTTTCCGAGTCTGTCAAAACAGAACAGGGTTAGTAATCCAAAGGTGCCTCTTGTCTTTTACAAAAGAATGTGTGTGGTATGCTATCTGATGGGATAGTGTGGACTTTGATGACGGTTTCTGTCTGCAGATTTTGATGAACACATTCGATCCACATCAAGGATCAGGGATTGCCTTGACTCAGCACTGTGGAAAAGTTGCTGGCAAAACACACCAGGAGCCAATGTTATGCATTCCTCTAATACTGTTATCTTGGCTATTCACTCTGTTCAACACTGGAGACTTTTCAGATGATCAGACTATTGGAGAAACTATGCAGTCCTGCTCTTGAACAGCTATTAAACACTTTTTTTCCCTCGCTGTCTGTAGCAAATTACACACTCACATTCTTCAGTGGGAAGCCTAGATATCATATTTGATCCACAGATGAGCTGCTAATCATACTTCTGTTCCAATATGAGGCTACATATTTCAAGCTTTGTAAAATTGCTCAAATCCACTCATTGCTCAACTTATTAGCTGCTGAAATGTCCTTCAATGCCTTTGTTACCTTGAGACATGTCAGTGGCAAAGTCAAGTGCTCACTCAGTGTTTCCAAGATAGCAGTGGAGTACCAGGGCTGCATGCATGTTCTTGCCCAGGGCCCATCTGCTCCCATCTGCTTTCTTTTTTTCTTTTTACTTCTGCTCTTTTACTTGAGCTTTTTCTTTGGTTTTCTTTACTTTGGTGGGTTAGTTGGCAGCCTTGGCGTGCCATGGGCAGAGTGGCAGCAGCCTCCCAGCAATTGGAGGAGGTGGGCATGGTTCGTGCAAGTGGTTGGAGGTAGCAACAGCAAGGACATCCTCCCGGCATTAAGGCAAGTGGCAGCGGCGGCAACGTTCGTCCAGCGATCAAAGGAGACAGCAACCGACTCTTCAAGACGGCGACGCAGAGAAGATGACATCTCAGAGGAGGGTGCCCAGAGTGGGACACTTGGCACGGCGATGGCCTGGTCTGGCAGCAGAGTCAGGGACCCCTGCAATAGGGTTAGTGTTAGGGTTAGGGTTAGAGTCGTTGTGGTCGCTGTAGGCCCGGAGCAGTGCCCCTTGGTTACTGGTGAGGACTCCCAGTTAACAGCGAGGTGGCAGTGGAGCCGGAGTCTCCTGCTTGTAGGATCGGTGTGCATTCAGCATGGGATTGGCAGCAGCAGCAGCGAGGTGGGCCCAATGGCGAAGAGATGGTGCTTAAAGCGTAGTGACTCCTCTAATGGTGAGTCTGGCACAGGCGGCGTCGAGGCTGTGGAGGAGAGATGGCAACGCAGGGATCATTGATGAATTGGCTCAGGACTCATGGTAGAGGCAACAGAACGAAGATTGACTCTCTTTTTTTCTTTTTATTCTTAACCTATTTAAAATGGTGTCGGATTGTGGTGACAGTTGAAGCTTTTCACTGTATTTTACTGGATTATTCACTGTAAAATGCAAGTGACATTAAATCATTCAATTCAATCCAATGCATTCCAGTCAGTCTGCCCCTTCAAAACGTAATTAACTGAAACCAATATAAAACTCTGCTACCCAGTCTCCTAATTTGCACCAAGTTGTGCTCCTCCATTGCCCCTTTGCTTGCTGAAATTTCTTTGTCACCAGTTGTGCGATGTTTTGATTTTCAAATACCCTGTTTCCTAAATCTGTGACTGCAGCTGCCAGGGATGTACGTCCTGAAATGTGTTCCTTAAATCTTTCTTACTCTCTATCTCTGTCTTCTCCTTTATGATGCTATTTCAAATTTACTCCTTAGCTGTCATAATATCTTCTTTTATGGTGCATTGTCAAATTTTGTTTGTTAGTGCTTCTGTGAAGCACCTTCAGACATTTCATTTCATTAAAGGTGCAATATAAATTCAAAGTTTTGGGGTGAACATTGTAAAGATTGTGTCTTTTTCTCTTTTTTCTGTGTTTTTTTTCAATTATGGAATAAAATGAGAAAGAAGTGTTTTAAAATCACTGTTTAAAAGAATGCTGTGAAAAGCAAATAACCAGACACTTATTGCAAGCATCCTTTGTATAGCTGTTTGAAACAGGAGTAGTTGAAGTGGTTACAGCTGAATTGAAGCCAAGGAATTCTACATACAGAATGACCTGGTTGGCAACAAAAAGTTAATTGATCTATGAACTAGTGACCAGCTAACAATGACAAAAACCTTTTGCCTGCCAACAACTGCGTGACTGGTTTTCACTGAATAGCCTGTGGCTGGAAACAGGGTAGGGAGAAGTTTTTTGATTTCGACCAGAACTGAAGCTGTCTCTCTGTTCTCTGCAGTCAAAGCCCTTTTTAAATCTGAAAAATATAAGTAATCATTCCTTCAAACTTGTTGTAAGCTTTGACTTTTAACAGATAAGGTAAAGTCACCATTGTCCCAGATGATGATAGGGCTTCTCTCTTGTAAGTGTGATTTAACCTGACCCCCTTTTAACTGATAGGTCAGGGGCTTTTTATAAAGTGACACAGCCTCCTTGGGTTTCTTGCAAACCAGTGGAAAGGTCGACTGAAAGACTGCTGAGCAGCAATGGTTTGACCAACATAACAACCAGCCTGGAAAGAGAGCAAGAGAGACAGAAAGAGAGAAAATGAGAGTGAGTGAGAGAGAGAGAGTGAGAGAGAGTGTGTGTTTGTGTGTGTGTATATATATATATGCCATGCACGCCGAATGCTGGACAGACCCTGTGGAATGGTCCAGTGAGTGGAAGCAGTGGTTAAACACCTCAATGCTCTGCTGGATGAGACTGTTGAATGGTGGCACGTCTCTTGTTAAAAGCGTGTTGCCCTCATGTGTGTGTATGCACACCAGCATCATGAGAGATATCATTGATCGATAGTTTTGCTGCCCACAGCCACCCTCTCATTTATTAAGATGGTTCAAATGCAGCGTGCATAGTGAGCTGCAGGATGAGGGCATCATGATTGCTGCCTGGAAACAGACACTGACTGCATTGTAGCTGATTTTGGTTCTACACCAGCTGGCACCAAGTGCAATCTCTTTCTAACAGACTACACAGACTAGTTTCAGGGACTCCCTGGATCCTGATTTGGGAGTCAAGAACAAGGGACCAAGACTCAAGATACAGACTAGGCTATTTTGGTCTGAGATAGGGAAACACTTCTTCAATCAGAAGGTGTTTAACTTTGGAATTTACTATAACAGAAAGCTGTGGTAGTGGGTCATTGAGTATATTCAACAAATGAGTTTATAAATGTTTAGATATTAAAGACACCAGGTGGTATGGAGAGGAAGCGGGAATATGGCATTGAGATAAAAGATCGCCATGATCATATTGAATGGCAGAGTAGGTTCAAAGGGTTGAATGAAATCTGCTGTACTTAGTTTCTGTGGTTCTTTCAATTGTTGTATAACTTGGAGATGACATTTAGGCCCAGTCAATGACAGCATCCACCATAAGGATAAGACTGCAGTCCTTAGAAAGCCTCATGCTCCCAGCATCTGCTTCTGTCTGACAGGAGAGAATGAACTGTATTCGAATCTCTCTGAATATGGAGACCTAGTGGCTTCCTGTGACAGTGACTATGAGATATAGCTGTATCTGCTATTTAGATTGGGAAGAGCTCAATGCGTTCATGGCTTCAGTCAACATCACAGCCACTGGCAACACTATCCTTGCCCAGCTCTGAGGCTGAGAAGTACAGATTTGGACTCTGTTTTTCACTGAGATTCACAGAAGGAGATTTATTCCCTGGACATTGTACACCTGTCTGAGATTATATATCTGTTCCTTTTTTTGGGGTTCGAATAGGATCAAAGAAATAAAATTTCTACAGATATGGGAGAAGAGGGCACCACAATAATTCTTTTAAAAATATTCACTTGTGGGACATGGGCGTCACTGTCTGGGCCAGTGTTCATTGCTTGGACCTAGTTGCCCTTAAGACTGTAGTGGTGAGCTACCTTCTTGAACCGCTGCAGTCGGTGTGCTGTAGGTTCACTCAAAATGCCATGAGAGAGGGAATTCCAGAATCTTATCCCAGTGATACTGAAGTAATAGCGATATACTTCTAGATTAGGATGGTGAGTGATTTGTAGAGGAACTTGCAGGTTGTGTTCCCACATATTTGCTGCCCTAGCCCTTCTAGAGGGAAGTGGTCCCGTGTTTGGAAGGTGCTGTCTAAGGAGCCTTGGTGAATTTCTGCAGTGCATCTTGTAGATAGTACACACAGCTGCTACTGAGCATTGTGAGGGAGGGAGTGAATGTTTATGGATGTGGTACCAATCAAGCAGCTGCTTTGTCCCAGATAGTGTTCAGCTTCATACTTTTGGAGCTGTACTCATCCAGACATGTGAGTGTACTTAATTACACTCCTCACTTGTACTTTGTATATTTTGCATAGCTTTAAGTCTTAGAGATTAATATTGCAAGTGAGAAAACCAACACAATGATATTAATTGTTCCCAAGACAAATGAAGAACTAAGAATCTGTGTGGATCTTATTCAGTTAAATAAAGGAGTTTGTAGGGAAATCAATCAATTTTATTGTTGAAGATAGTTTGGCAAAGTTGGTAAAAAAGTACCCTTTTCACAAAACCCTGATGCCAATTAACTTCAAGGAATCCATCCTAACAGTTTGGGTATCCTGGCATAAAATTATGGTTTTTATCACTTACCTGGACCTTTTCACTCTTTCTGCCCTTCTCTTTGTAATATACCATGTCTTCTAAATTAAAAGATGGTCTTATACAATGCTGCAAGGCTTGTCAAATATTCTGTAAGACCTCAGCCTTAATGAATACCCTTCTCCCTACAGGATGTTCACCTGCTTAGAAAAAGTGGAGCTGATAGTTATCTCTTCCAAAGCTTGGAATGTCAGTTAATCCAGAAGGAATTTTTGAATTAATCCCAAACTAACTGATGTGGACTGAAATGCTCAAGCATTTGCAGTGTGTTCTTCACATGGACTACCAAAGCCAAGGCAGATGTTAATATACAACTTGCTTGGCCTGCCAGGAGTTTATGAAACATTTCACCTCCTACCGCATGGTTGCTTTCACAGACTCCAGTATTAAATGTACCTTCCACTGCCATGTTCATTACCACAATGTCCCAATTTTCACACATGTCCCTAAATTCATCCCTGGCAAATCCCACCTCATTGTCAGTTGGGAATTTAGTCTGTACACCAAACTAATGCTGATCCATTTGTTCATTACCTTTTTCCAATATTACTCTTTTGTATTTATTGCAGACTGACTAAATCCAGTTGCCATGCCTACAAAGTGCAATCAAAAGTGTTTTTCCTTAACCCATAGTTTCAAGCCTATCAATATAACTTCATTAAAATCTTTTACTAATGCAAGGCTCACTATGGGGTGTGATGATTCTGTCACATTTTAAACATATGTCACATTTATTGTTGATCTCTTCCACGCACCTCCTGTACTCTTCGTTCTTTACTCCTGCATCTTTAAGTAAGATTTTTAACCTGTGGAATGGACAACCTGCCAATGTCATTTGGAGATAATTAACCTATTTTCCTTTAAACTGCTATTTCCTGATGGCAGTAGCACCTGCTTAGTATTTTAACAGAGAAATTAGGTCTTGTTATTATAATAATATCTGGATTGTGCAAACTTCAAATCCACAGCTTCCCCAAAATAATTGCCTTGCCATGGTCCATATCCAGTTTCATTTGGTCAGAAGTCACACAATAGGTTATAGTCCAACAGATTTATTTGAAGCCACAGTTTTTGAAGCACTGTTCCTTCGTTAGGTATGATGAAGGAGCAGTGCTCTGAAAGCGTATGATGTCAAATAAACCTACTGGATTATAGCCTGGTGTTGTACGACTTCTTACCTTGTCCATCCCAGTCCAACAGCAGCATTTCCACATCACAGTTTCAATTGAGCCTTTTTCCTGAATAGCGTGCTCACTGTAAAGGTATTTCGCCTGACACTGTCTGTGCTGATATAATGACAAAATTAGAGTGGTGCTGAAAAAACACTGCAGGTCAGGCTGCTGATATAATAGTTTATCTCGGCTATTTTATCACACTTTTTACTGATTTCAGCATGTTGTTGCCCACAATCCTGAAGCAGTTAAAACTTTCAAATTCCTTAATGTAGTTTAGGTCCTAAGTTTTTTCAAAATAATCTAGGTAAAATTGTAATCAATCCGCTTCATGCACTGTGAACTGGCATTCACTGTCCAACACAATGAAATTAAGTGAGTGTGACGAAAACATTCATTCCTGGGCTGAAACTTTTTATAACTGGTATAACTCCCTCTGTTGGATCAGTATCACCACTTTCTCCTTCAGAACTTTCCATTTCGTGCCTAATTTCAAATAACCTTTTATTCCATTTAGATGATTATTCATTGCATAATTGTTTTCTGAATAAAATCTAAAATGCATGTTGAACATTCCAAAGTATTCCCAAGGTTCAATTTTCTGTGATAGGTTCCTATTTCCTGTCATCTGTTATAATTTCCAGAGATACCTCTATCCACATACCTCTTGTTGTAATTCTCCTTCCGATGAACATTTTCCAGCCTGACCTGGGTGGTACTTCATTGCTACTACTATTGCATTCTCCATTCCTTCTGTTAATGAATAATGTCCCATTTGAGCCATGAAGGCCACTGGAAATGATTGATTTCCTAGGATTTTGTAAAGGCTTCTGACTGCAGTTCCAAAAGTGTGTGTGTCTTCTTATTTTACTGAAAATGTGACAGTGTTTATTAACAGGAGTCAACATTTAGCATGTTAACATAGCCCATCAATTTAAAGGCAAGCACGGAGTTAAGAATCTACAAGTAGAATTTTTGTAGCCTTGCATGTAGTCAGTTAAATTCCATGATGTATTCTTATTCAGAACATCCATTCTACTTCGTAACTTTGTCAAAGTTTGACTAAGCTGATAAGCATTTAGTCGGTCAACCTTTTATCTAAATTTTTTATTCATGAACTTTAATGAATTATCCAAACCTTCCTCAGTGTCCAGATCTTGAACCTCTGTCATTAGATTACTTATAACTGATCTTGCTTCTAGTCAGAATTGCCAAGGTCATACTTTACTCTCATTGGAAAGGACATAACAGGCGGCATGGTGGCACAGTGGTTAGCACTGCTGCATCACAGCGCCAGAGACCCGGGTTCAATTCCCGACTCAGGCGACTGACTGTGTGGAGTTTGCACGTTCTCCCCGTGTCTGCGTGGGTTTCCTCCGGGTGCTCTGGTTTCCTCCCACAATCCAAAAATGTGCGGGTCAGGTGAATTGGCCATGCTAAATTGCCCGTAGTGTTAGGTTAAAGGGGTAAATGTAGGGGTATGGGTGGGTTGCGCTTCGGCGGGTCGGTGTGGACTTGTTGGGCCGAAGGGCCTGTTTCCACACTGTAAGTAATCTAATCTAATAACCTGTGTTCAGATATCAACTTCATTATTGCATTGATCATAAGATTCCACTTCACAGAACATCAATAGGAGATCATAGTCTGATGCTTTGTACTTGGTTTCAGTAACTCTTCACTCAAATTTGCAACCTTCTGTCTGACAAGAACATTGAATTACTGGTCTTCACATTTAGGCAACCATCATCTGCTACAAGAGTCTGTTGGACTGAAGCCAGTCACTGAGATAGAAGTCAAAACACTGTTCTTTGTGGATAGAATTTATTCACAACTCAGTCTTACAGTTCCTTCCTCCACCAGTGCTCCTTTTGATAATTAATAATCAACACATATTTCTTCCTAAACTTAAATAAATATATTAATGTATATTAATGACCTTAGCAATCTAATTAACTAGATATCTTCAGTAATCACATTCCAACAAGATCTCTTAAACTCATGGATCTTAACTATCTTTTTGTCGGTTGTCATGATTACATAGGAATGTAGTAAACAATGCAGCAAGAGAGGCAAAAGCTAAGTAGAAGCTACCCCATCAGCAACAATTAATCATCACAAGCACTGCACATTCTGCATTCCAGTTGGATCCCACTGCCTTACAGGGGTAAAGGTGGAAAAGGCTAGAGGTCAGCAGAAGAACATTTCTGGCAGCACCATCAGCACCACATTCGAAAGGTTCTGCTTCGACCTCCCTGAAAGTAAGCTGAATGTTGTCTAGGGAGAGGTGCACTGGAATGCTTGCAATATCTCAGGCAGTGCATGCTCACAAGGAGAATGCACGGGATTCAGCTTCCATGGAAGGGAAGAGGCCACATAGGAAACAGTACTCTTTACTTTAAAGGAAAACTTTACTGGGCGTGATGGGGAAGACTAGCTGTTTGAAAGTCCAGAAAAAAATAATTATATGCATGACATTGATGTCTCCATAGGTCTCGTGAAAACAACTTCCAAATGGCACAGAACAGCCCTGCCATTATTCAGCTTCTCAGAGAAACCACAGACATTGACTGCTCCAGTGTTATCAACAAGAACAGGAGCTCCAACAGCAACAGCATCAGGAGGAGCAAATTACTGCAGATGCAGCTTGCCCTGGCTGTGGCTGACATGCAGAGGCAGAATTACCCACGCAAAAGGGCCCATGTGGGCAATGAGCTTTTGGCCAACACTGAGTCTCCAGCGCTCAAAGCAGCTATCTGTATATGACAGACCATCAGGCTGACAATGTCCTGGGAAGGTGTGTCCTACATCAGCTAACTGCTGGACAAGTACTTGCATCCTCATGGATCAGCTGGAAATTCCATCCCTGTTGTGTTTAATGAGACAGCATTCCTCAGAATTTATACAACTTGTTTATTTCAATGAACCATTGGGACCCCTGCAGAATCTTCAGGCATTTCCTCATAAATGTATCAGGAAGGTGACTGATAGTCTGTTTGCTAAAGCTCACATATTTATTAATTTCCCCTTAGATGCTGGGAGTCAGGTAGCCAGGACACTGGACTTTGCTGTAATTAGAGCATCTCTGAAAAGTGCAATCGATTGTCACCACAGTCATCAGATCGTCCTATCAGTGACGCTTACCTTGCCTTTTCACACTTAGACCTCTCAGCAAGATATACCAGGCTATAATGCTTCTGTCTTGGGCCACTTAGCATAGACACAAAGGCAACTCTTCATAGTTGTCAGTCGGCCTTAGTCAAGTTAAGGGGGTTAGCTTTCAGCACAGTAAGTCAAGTACAACCTCCGATACCAGTCCTGGAGTTTGGGTGCAGTCAGTCAGCAACTCAGGTTATCAGGGTACGAATACTTCTCATAAGGGGTTAGAAACTGAATGTCAGGCAGTCCATCACCCACGGTGACTCTTTCTATCCTTTTGTGGGGAGTTTATCTGCTTGAATGAGAGAAAGGCAAGGATTAAGGGAGTTGGAAGTGAGTGGCACTGCTGTTATGTTAGGTGCAGGTGGGAAGGTGCCCTGAGTGAGTAGGCAGAACAGAGGGCAAACTTCAGTGCTGGTCAGAAGTTGGTGTGAGTGAGAGAATGTTGCAGGCAGCTGTGAGAATGGAAGAGCCTGAGCCTTTGTGGGAGGTGACACAGTAGAAGAGATGGAGTGAGTGTCAGGATTTGGAGAGAAGATGGTGCTGGAAGAGTGGAGAAGGTCATTTATCTACTTTCTTCATTGCTGGGCATTCAGTCAGATGGCTGAGCCTGCACTGGCCAGTGCGGTAACTCCTCAGACTAGGTGCCATGCTGGTCCTAGTGGAAGAGCAAGTCCTGCCACTGCGCCAAGCCATCCAGCAGGGTCTCCAGGATGTGAGGCGATGATTCTCTCCTGTAGTCATAGCGGGGGCAAATATAGAAGGCCGTGCAGGGAGCTATGGACTGACAGTACTTGTCGGGTTGTACAATGGGCAGAACCCCACTGGTCCTCACCTACCACCCCACCAATCTCCATGTACAGCGCATCATCCGCCGTCATTTCCGCTACCTCCAAACGGACCCCACCACCAAGGATATATTTCCCTCCCCTCCCCTATCAGCATTCCGTAAAGACCACTCCCTCCGTGACTCCCTCGTCAGACCCACACCCCCCACCAACCCAACCTCCACTCCCGGCACCCTCCCCTGCAACCGCAGGAGGTGCAAGACTTGCGCCCACAAGGATATGCAGGTTTTTGGACTCCTCCATCACCAGACCACAACAACACGACGGTTGGAGGAAGAGCGCCTCATCTTCCGCCTAGGAACCCTCCAACCACAAGGGATGAACTCGAATTACACCAGTTTCCTCATTTCCCCTCCCCCACATTGTTTCAGTCAAATCCATCGATCTCAGCACCGC
>NC_057715.1:82643273-82697355 GCF_004010195.1 Chiloscyllium plagiosum | reverse complement strand
GACCTCTCCGCCCCCACCCCAGTCTGACCCATCACCCTCACCTTGGCCTCTTTCTACCTATCACATTTCCGACGCCCCTCTCCCAAGTCCCTCCTCCCTACCTTTTATCTTAGCCTGCTGGACAAACTTTCCTCATTCCTGAAGAAGGGCTTATGCCCGAAACGTCGATTCTCCTGTTCCCTGGATGCTGCCTGACCTGCTGCGCTTTTCCAGCAACACATTTCCAGCTCTGATCTCCAGCATCTGGACCTCACTTTCTCCTTTTAAAGATGGCCCAGGCACAAGGAATGCTGGTGAATTCCAGGATATCTGCTGAATGCCAAGTTGTTATATGGGAATGGCACATAGTAATATGGGACCAGAGCTAGATGAGAGGGACATTGGTATTTAATGAGGTGGGTTTGGTCAGACACGGTGAGCCAACTTGCTAGGACTTGTGGTGAAGTTCCCTAAAATCTTGTCATGGCTGGAACTTTGCCAAAAAAAGGTAAGATTCAGCCCAATATTTTCACCATTTTTTCAATCTTTAGCTTATCTTACAAACAATTCGAGAATTTTGTTTCCCTTAAATATTTACAGCTTCTCTCACTTGATCCCTTCCCTCACACTGCTTAGTTTTAATCCTTATCTACTTTCCTAATTATATGACTTGCTAAACCACTAATCCCAGCACAGTTCATAAAGTCATACAGTCATAGAGTTATACAGCACAGAAACAGATCCTTCAGTCGAACTCATCCATGCCAACCAGACATCCTATCTAATCTAGTCCCATTTGCCCATATCCCTCCAAACCCTTCCTATTCATATACCCATCCAAATGCCTTTTAAATGTTACAATTGTATTAGCCTCCACCACTTCCTCTGGCAGCACATTCCATACACGTACCATCCTCTGCTTGAAAAGGTTGCCCCTTTTCACAGAGAGAATGTGCAAACTCCACACAGACAATTGCCTGAGGCAGGAATTGAACCCAGGTCCCTGGTGCTGTGAGGCAGCAGTGCTAACCACTGTGCCATTGTACTGCTTCAAGGTGGTGCTTGACAAGTTGAGTGCTTTGAAGAGCTGACAGACTTAATAAATTGAGTAAATAGAGTGAATGTGTTGTGTCTGGGCTTTCAGAAGGCCTTTGATGAGGCATCACACTGGAGACTCTAGAAGAAGATTCCGAGGTATAGTATGTGCGTAAATAAAATTACAACTGTTTCGAAGGGAGAAAACCAGAGATAGATATTAAGCAGCTTCTCAGAGTGGTTGTAAGTGGATAGTGGTATCCCACAGGATTCAGAGCTGGAAATATGCCTGCTTACTGCACATATTATTATCTTGAGCATATTCATAGTGATAATGGGAATCAAACTTTGAGATTATAAGAAAACAAGAGGCAAAATAAATAATTCTGACACTTTAAGGAAGCTGCAGGGAAATAATGATAATACGCTGCAATTGGCAAAAAAAAATCTATGGAACATCATTCAATTGCAGTAAATGTAGGAATGGTGCTCTGGAAAAAATAAACATAATTATATTTTGAGTGGGAGTATGCTCCCCATAGGCTTCTATATCTCTGCCCTTCAATGGGAATAGCTGTGTGGATCAAAGGACATGTGCCTGGTGTTGTGCCCAGTACAGGCATGTCATATTGTGAATTTTCAATCAATTCTTTTAAAAACTGGGCGCAAAAATATGCTAAGATGGCTGCTGCAGATCCTATGAGGTCTGGCTTTTCAACTACAAACAGAATCAAGTCACTCATGAACAATTAATTAAATATGGATTTAAATGAGGGTACTTTGCATTATCTGTGAAATTCACACAGTTCACTGTTCAAGAATGGGCCAAAACTTAAAGAGAATGGAATTTCCAGACTGCCAGTATCCATATTACATACTGGAATGGGATGACTGAAACACAGTTTGGGGCAAATGGGAATGAATGGCCACTATTAACTTCTTATTATACAACAATGTCTTCCCAACTAAACTAGACAGCATATACCTGAGACGTGGAACCCCACAACACAGGTAGTGGAATCAACATGAATCCAAGAACATCTTTGAAAAAACATTGGATTTCTGCAAAGACTCTTGGTAAAGCAGTCATTATTTTGTCTGTTTTAAAAGATCAGTAAAGAACTGTTTGCAGGGAGATCCAGCAAATCTGTCAGAAGCATTAGTTGTTAACTCTGAAACTAGTTGTAAGCAGCCAAACTACTTAATCTGTTCCATTTTCAAGAGAACCTGCCTGCTAGATATTCAACTACAAGAATCCACATGACCTGCTGTGAATCCTTCATATACAAGATGCTCATTTCAACTTTACAACATTGAATTAATTCTTGAAACCATAGAGTTTCCACGTGGGAGTCTTGAAATCATAATGGAATTACATGAGGAGCAGTTGAGGACTCTGGGTTTGTACTAGATGGTGTTTAGAAGGATGAGGAGAGATCTGGCTGAAACTTACAGAATACTGAGAGACCTAGCTAAAGTAGATGTGCAGAAAATGTTTCCACTAGTCAGAGACACTAGGACCTAGGGGCACAGCCTCAGAGTGAAGGGACAACCCTTAAAAATGGAGATGAGGAGGAATTTCTTCAACCAGAGGATGGTGATTCTGTTGTCATTTAACTCATTGCCACAGAGGGCTGTGGAAGTAAAGTCATTGAGTGTATTTAAGAAGAGGTAGATAGGTTCTTGATGGGGACAGGGCAGGAGAATGGAGTTGAGAAACATATCATCCTCATGATTGAATGGGGAAGCAGACTTGATGGACTGAATGGCCTAATTCTGCTCCTATATCTTATGGTCATTTGGACCATAAATCAGAAATGGAATCCACTGCAATCTGTTCAAGAGCACTATTTTTATCTGTATCAAGTCAGTGTGTGTGTTTGAGATGCAGTCTGTGGCATTGCATTAGTCCAAGGAAAATGCATTAAAATAAACAGCGTTCTTTATTTAAAACTCAATAATGTTTACTGCTGGGTTATTTCATTGTAATTTACACAGCAAGTGTAAGAAAGGGCACATTTCTTTCCATATAAAACAGATTGATGACGGGCATTCAGAAAGGCATGGGATTGAAGCAGGAGTAACATTAGGATTCAGGTTAGATTTGTTGTCTGAACTCCCAAAAAGATCAGCTTTTAAATGCTTCTATTTCAGTGTAAATATAAATTTCAGATAGAAACCTTCAACTATATTTCTCCTTTAAGTACCTAAATGCAAGCTGTAACAAGACATAAACAACCTGTTTCAAGAAAACCAACTGACTATTTAAAATATAATCAGCAAACTGATATTGGCTTGGTACACTTTCATACCAAAGTTAAAGTATAGTTGCACACGGAGATCATGCAACATCAAAATTGCAGCCTAAGATAATTAGCTAAAATTGGAAATGCACGAAGTTGCACAAATGTTCAAAACTTCAGTCTATTCATTCTCCAATTTATTTTTTCTTCAACCTTGATACTTTACTTTAAACTGAGCAGCACATGTAGAATGCAAGATCTGGCATTCCCCTGATGGACATTTACAGATATCCAACATACTGCTTCATTTGAGCAACCTATTAAGATAGTACAGTGGCACAGTGGTTAGCACTGCTGCCTCACAGCACCAGAGAGTTAGGTTCAATTCCTACCTCTGGTAACTGACTGTATGGAGTTTGCATATTCTCCCTGTGTCTGTGTGGGTTTCCTCCCACAGTCCAAAAATGTGAAGGTTAGGTGAATTGGCCATAGTGTTAGGTGTAGGGGTCTGGGCGGGTTGCAGGTCAGTGTGGACTTGTTGGGCCAAAGGGCCTGTTTCCCCTCTGTAAGTAATCTAAAAATACAATACATCTGTTCAGAATACTTTAATCTTAACCACAGATTCCATTTTCTCTCTGTAAACCTCTACTCCCAATGTAATATATCACAAAAATTTATGATTATATCCAGAAGGAGAAATTATAGCCATATCCACTTGATATTCAAGGTCAATACAATGGTTGAGTTCCACACAACCAACATTTTGGAGGTTGCCATTGACCAGAAAGTCCAATGTCCTTGAGGCAAAGCAACCCACTTGGCTTGCAAGTTTCCTCCAAGCCACACATAAAACTGACTTGGATCTTACCATTCTTTCATTGCCACTGGATCAAAATCCTGTACCTCCTTCTCAAGTAATATAGCAGAAGTCTAAGAAGATGGTTCATTACTGTTTTCTTAAGGAGAAATAGGGATGAACAATGAATGCTGGCCTTACCAAAGAAGCTGACTCTCCAAAAGCAAATCAGAACAAAAAGGGCAGGTCCCCACTCAGCCCCAGCATAAAGGTCTGGGTAAGTCTGCCTCTACATCACCAACTCTCCCCACCATTCACAATGAGGTGAGGAGCTAGGAGCTAGATGGGGGACACCTTGTCTGCACAGTTATGGAGGCACCTCCCTCTACTATCTCACCAACAGCCTAAACAGTGTAAGTTGTCATTTAGTGGCCGATTGTAGTGTGAGAAAAAGACAATAACTTCAATCAATGTTTAATTTTAGCTTATTCAGGACTTTCAGACAAACATGTCTAACTCAGTGGTGAGGTCGGATAAGGGAAAAAAGGCTATTACCAGTACACCCATGGAATCTAACTTTCTCTTTTGATAATCTAATTCAAGGGCAGGGTGCTGATGAGGAATAAGGGGGAGCCAGCAATAGCTTCTTAAGAAATTCTAGAAGTAAAGTGAAGATAAACCTGACATAAAAATCAAGGTGAATCAGCAGAGAATAAAATTGTTGTAAAAAGTTGCAGCAATGTTTACAGTCACTGCAATGCCTACAGCAGCAGCAACATGGACTTCAGTTATGGGAAGATGTACTCTGTCCAAAGCAGCATGAAACAAAACTGAGAAACTGGAAATGTACTGATGTATAATCAGAAGCTCAGCAAATAATAGCAACTGTTGGCAAAAATGTTTTAGGGTATAAAATTACAGTGTTTGAACCTTGAGGAAACTGAATGGCTGTGCAATCTCAGCAACAAAGATATGAAGGAGAAAAAGAAAGGCTGGAATTTATATTGCGCCTTTTATGACCTTAAGCCATCCCAAAGCACCTCACAGACAAGTATTTATCTTTCAGCATAGTCAATGTTGTAATTTAGGAAATAGAATAGAATGGATTAACTGGATTTTGGTTGAAGGGAGAGTATCGGCCAGGAGAATTCCCCCACCTTTGAAATAGTGTCCACTTCAGAAAGGCATTTCATGTTTCATCTTAAGGGCAGCATCTCTGACTGTGCAGCACTCCCTCTGTACTGTACTAGAGCATCAGCCTGGATTGTGCGCTCAGGTCTCTTGAGTGGTGCCTGAACACACAGCCTTAAGGCACAGAGGTGAGAATTTCCCCTCTGAACTTGCTTTAGACTTTGTAGAACAATTTAGTGGCAAAATAATCCAGAAGTCTAAGAAGTCATATTCTGGCAGAATTCTATCTTTTGAGTGAAAAAAAAGAATAGTGTTGAGAATGGGCCATCAGCTTCGAATAGGTAGGCTTAAATTATAATTTGAACGAATATTTTGGATTGAAATGACTTGCTGTCCAGGGTGAAAGAGAAGATTGTGGCAGAAATGGCAAAGGGTGGTAGTGGGTGATCAAGTGGAGTGGAGTTCAGAAGAGAATAGCTAGCCCAAGATATGTAGGTAGTTAATTAATGTAACATCTCCAAGACCATTTCCTAAACCACACATTATTGTTTCACACGTCTTTTCTCCTGGCTATGCTTGTTGTGTTTCTCCAACCCCTGCTCTGCTCCTCTGTTAAGCTCATTTTTAAACGTCATTCACCTTTAATGATATTTAACATTGAGCAAACATATATATCTTGAACATAATAGATGTATATTCTTTACCAGATCTGCCAGATCAGCTGAGTGTTTCCCAAATATACTGCTTTTTGGCACTGTTTATTTAAAAAGTAAACACTTCCTGCTCCACAAGAAACCTTTCTCATTCAGGGATTATGTTGATGTAAGCAAATACCGTACGATTACATAAAGAAGCCAAAAATATGCAGCTGAGTTTCTCCCAGTATTGTTCCTCAGAAAACAAAGGTGCTAAAGGGAGCAGAATGGAATGACAAGGTCATCTCTCCTCCGTTCCTTTTAAAAGTAGCATACAGAAGCTCAGTTGAATCATGCATTTTCATTGTTCGGAACATGACTTTTCACCTGCAAAAACAATTTTAAGATTTTTGTTAAGTTTTGTGCGTAATTTAATTGAATGTAGCTGGTAGCGATAACTGGTCGTGGTGTGAGTAGATGCAGTTTGTATTGGTTTCAAATAAAATAAGGCACCTACTCATCCTTATGTAGAACCAAATGCTTTGTCTCTGTCAAATTCATTGATAATCTTCAGGTTTAATTTGATCTGGATGAGTAACATGGTGTACATGTTTAGATTTTTTACTTCCCCTCTTAATAGGGTGACTCATGTAGTGTGAACCGCGTATAATATACAACTGTACATTGTGCTCAGGGAATAAAAGGGATAGCGTAACGTCATAGCAATGTCTGTCTCACTATTTAGGAAGCCTCACTTTGTTCCTGTCACAGTTTAAGCTTCAGTAAAAATAAAGATCACACAACACCAGGTTTATTGGACTATAACCTGGTGTCGTGTGATTTTTAACTTTGTCCACCCCAGTCCGACACCGGCATCTCCAAATCACGTCTTCAATAAAAATGTGTAGAGTGATAGCTTCAGTGCTATTTTATTGGTTGTTGTTGGCGTTTGTATTACCTGCTGCATACTCAGATTGTTGCCATGACAATGGTAACCTTCATTTAACCATGAAGTTCGTCTTTCCTTAAAGAGTGGCTCCTAAGGGTCATAACATATGTCAGATATTGCTGTCAGACCCAAGCCTGATCAGAAGACAGTTTACTCTGTTTTCTCATCAGTTAATGCTGGGTTAAAGTAAAGCTAGTTTGCAGCTGACAAAGCTGATGTTTCGCACTGTGATATTGCAGAAAACACCATCTTCAGATGGTGATGGCTAGCATGAAAGGACATAGCTTTAAATTGAGGGGTGCTAGATATAGGACAGATGTCAGAGATTGTTTCTTTACTCAGAGAGTAGTAGGAGTGTGCCTGCAGCAATAGTAGACTCTACAATTTTAAGGGTATTTAAATGGTCATTGGGTAGTCTTATGGATGAAAATGGAATAGTGTAGGTTAGATGGGCTTCAGATTGGTTTCACAAGTCTGCGCAACATCGAGGGCCGAAGGGCCTGTACTGCACTATAATGTTTTATACTCTATGCTCAAAAACATGTAAAAGAAATACACTTTGGAAATTTGCATGACCGTAGATGGTCGAACCTTTACCCAGAAAAGTACAAGTTTTAAGTAACTGTAGGCAGATTATCAAGAAAAGAATCTTAATACTGCAGACAAAAACAAAAATATAACAAAACCTGTTTTCCTGAACCTTCAGTAAAGGAACAGTTCAGGCATCCTAGAATACATGTTAAAATTTTTGTCAAGAAAAGTGGCTATTTTGTGGCCATTTGGTGATTTACTTGGAGACTTGAACTTAAGGAGCTGTATTTAACAGGAGCGCTGGGAGGCTCAGCCAGCAGCTGGAGCGTGGGTGAAAGCACTGCATCACCTCTTTTAGCAAAGACCTGAATGAAATATCACTCAGACACTTGAGAAGCCAGCAGGGACCCTTCCCACAAAGGAGGGAAGTGTGGGGCAAATCCTACCTGTTGATAGCTGTTGATCATTGAAAGGCCAACAGCCTCTTTTGAGAGAAATAAGGGTCTTAATTTCGCCAGAAATCAGAAGACTGTCATTTTCAGTAATAGAGGGTTTCTCTCCATGCTCTCCTATTGAGTTTTTTCCCACTTTCTTCCCAAACTCCCTTGTTACTTGTGCACCTTGCCCCAAAGGTGCCTCACTTGTCAAATTTTCCCTCTTGCTATAGATGAAAGTACAACCATTGCCAGAACCTCCAGTGATTCCTTGTGCCAGCACCATGTTTAATGTCCAGCCAGTCAGGTCTGGTGGTCTGCAGCTGCCCTGCACACTTCCTGTCAATTGCCCAGTCATCTCGGGCCAAGGGCAATTGCCGTGCCACTTTGCCAAAGGTAAACTGGAGTGCAGAGGCATGTGTGTGGTCACTGTCCATGCAGCATGCCCTGAGAGGTTGGTGCCTAGTATCCAAGTCAGAGGGCAGAGGAGGAAGTGGTGAACTGGAGTCACCAGATAGCTCCTCTGCCTTTTATATTGGGAAATTGTCACCATCTAGTTTCTACCCAATGGGTGGGAGACGAGGAAACTGCACATCAATAAAGTAAGGTTAGATAATGATGAGTTGTTAATGCATATAAATACGTCTTGCAGTACTCACTTGTGAGCATCTCATCTCACCTTGGCTGGAAAGTCATAGAGACATAGTCATACAGTCAGACAGATGTACAGCATGGAAACAGACTCTTCCGTCCAACCATCCAAGCTGACCAGATATCCCAACCCAATCTAGTCCCACCTGCCAGCACCTGGCCGATATCCCTCCAAACCCTTCCTCTTCATATTCCCATCCAAATGCCTCTTAAATGTTGCAATTGTACCAGCCTCCACCACTTCCTCTGGCAGCTCATTCCATACATGTACCACCCTCTGTGTGAAAAGGTTGCCCCGTATGTCTCTTTTATATCTTTCCCCTTTTACCCTAAACTATGCCCTCTAGTTCTGGACTCCCCGACCCCAGGGAAAAGACTTTGTCTATTTATCCTATCCATGCCCCTCATCATTTTGTAAACCTCTATAAGGTCACCCCTCAGCCTCCGACGCTCCAGGGAAAACAGCCCCAGCCTGTTCAGCCTCCCCTTATACCTCAAATCCTCCAACCCTGGCAACATCCTTGTAAATCTTTTCTGAACCCTTTCAAGTTTCACAACATCTTTCCGATAGGAAGGAGACCAGAATTGCACGCAACATTCCAACAGTGGTCTAACCAATGTCCTGACCTCCCAACTCCTGTACTCAATACTCTGACCAATAAAGAAAAGCATACCAAATGCCTTCTTCACAATCCGGTCTACCTGCGATTACATTTTCAAGGAGCTATGAACTTGTACTCCAAAGTCTCTTTGTTCAAGAACACTCTCTAGGACCTTACCATTAAGTGTATAAGTCCTGCTAAGATTTGCTTTCCCATAATGCCGCACCTCGCATTTATCTGAATTAAACTCCATCTGCCACTTCTCAGCCTATTGACCCATCTGGTCAAGATCCTGTTGCAATCTGAGGTAACCCTCTTCACTGTCCACTACACCTCCAATTTTGGTGTCATCTGCAAACTTACTAACTGTACCTCTTATGCTCGCTTCCAAATCATTTATGTAAATGACAAAAAGTAGAGGACCCAGCACCAATGCTTGTGGCACTCCACTGGTCACAGGCCTCCAGCCTGAAAAACAACCCTCCACCACCACCCTCTGTCTTCTACCTTTGAGCTAGTTCTGGATTCAAATAGCTAGTTCTCCCTGTATTCCGTGAGATCCAACCTTGCTAACCAGTCTCCCATGGGCAACCTTGTCGAATGCCTTACTGAAGTCCATATAGCTCACATCTATCGCTCTGCCCTCATCAATCCTCTTTGTTACTTCTTCAAAAAACTCAATCAAGTTTGTGAGACATGATTTCCTCTGCACAAATCCATGTAGTCTATCCCTAATCAGTCCTTGCCTGTTCCTCAGGATTCCCTCCAACAATTTGCCCACCACCGACGTCAGGCTCACCAGTCTATAGTTCCCTGGCTTGTCTTTACCACCCTTTTTAAACAGTGGCACCACGTTTGCCAACCTCCAGTCTTCCAGCACCTCACCTGCGACTATTGATGATACAAATATTTCAAGAGGCCCAGCAATCACTTCTCTAGCTTCCCACAGAGTTCTAGGATATACCTGATCAAGTCCTGTGGATTTATCCACCTTTACCTGTTTCAAGACATCCAGCACTTCCTCCTCTGCAATATGGACATTTTGCAAGATGTCACCATCTATTTCCCTACATTCTATATCTCCATGTCCTTTTCCACAGCAAACACTGATGCAAAATATTCATTTCGCATCTTCCCCATTTTCTGTGGCTCCACACAAAAGCTGCTTTGCTGATCTTTGAGGGGAGAAAGTGAGGACTGCAGATGCTGTAGATCAGAGCTGAAAATGTGTTGCTGGAAAAGCGCAGCAGGTCAGGCAGCATCCAGGGAACAGGAGAATCAACGTTTCGGGCATAAGCCCTTCTTCAGTTTTTTCTGAACTGGTTCTGCATCAGGCTAGACCAGATGCAAGTTTTGATGTGTTGGAATTAAGTACTCTGATGAGATGCCAGTTTAAATGTAAACAAAACATTATAAAAGTTACAAATGAATATACATGTGTTTCAGTTCCCATCTTTGAGTGAGACAAAGAACATGATGCAATTCATTTTTAGTAATGCTTTACATGCTAATCTTTCTGATTTCATATTCTGGTCCATCTGATCTTACAACATTTCTCATGAGCAAAAATGGAAATTTTGTCTTTCTGCCAGAGGAAGCTAAGAAAACATAAAAGCAAGGGTTGTTAAATGTACTCTGGCTGCAGAAACATTGACGCTTGTGGAAGCAGTGGCTGTGGGATTCTGTTTATTGCATATTGGAAACAAGGATCTGAACTGAAAATAACATACCCATTGAAGGCTATGTGGAGAAGTGTTCCTTGCCGGGTGTTGTACAATGTATAAAATGTGCGAGTGAGTAAAGATTACTGTTTGACGAAGGGTCACTGGACCAGAAACACTAACTTTGATTTTTCACCACAGATGCTGCCAGACCTGCTGAGATTTTCCAACAATTTCTGTTTTTGCTTCTGATTTCTGGCATCCACAGTTCTTTTGGTTTGTTAAGATCACAGATTGACCTTGCTGGTTTGCAATTTGCTGGAGAAAAAGGCAATCTTTAAAATTAAGTAGGTAGATGCTCTAAGAAATTGTCCCAGATACCTCTATTAACTCATTTAAAAGGTACCTCTGCCAATTTGATTTGCCCAATTGCCATGTAGATTAAGTCACCCATCAAATAATGTGACCCTTCTTATACGCCCATTTTATTTTTCCCAGTATGCTCTGTGCCACAGTGTAACTACTGTTAGAGGAAATATAATTTGCTCCAATTATCGTACTTCTGAATAGGTCATTTTCTACCTATTCACACCCACACTATACCTTGATATAAATTGGAGATCGTGTTTTCACTTTTTAGAATCTGCTTTATGGTCACGGAAATTGCAACAGTGATTTCCTCTTGTAGATCTTCACACATGCCCCTAACGAGAACTCTGGTTCGTCTTCTTTTACTGTTCTTAATCTTCCAAACCAGAAGCACAAATCTTCTACACATAGTACAGTGACAGAACTGTTCACACAGAGTGATTTGGCAGCATATGGTAACTAATACTCAAGATAAAAGCAAGAGCTGAAGGGGCAAAAACAACTATTTTCCTAATTTTTGTAGGCTTTTTTTTGAAAATTGCAGGGGTAAACACAGCATTTTTGAAATTAATAGGCCAATCACTTCTAAGGAGATTCGCTTGATATGAAGAATTCTAATGTGGAAGGACATCTGATTTGCATATTATGTAACCTTAACTTGCTATATATGCAGACATTGATATCAATTGAGAATGTCTTGATAATTATGTATAATTTGATGTTCATATTACAAATGCTTACCTTTGTGAATAGATGTTATATATAACAGCAGTAAAATATATGGTGTGCATTCCGCTTTAGAGACCAGCCTGAGTAAATAACGCCATTAACAACTTCCATTTGTAACCATGGAACTGCGTAAGAAATTAACCACTAATGCAATGCTTATTATAAACCATGCAGCAGCAAATTATATTTTATGCAAATCTTTTAAAAAGCACGCTATGTTATGAGCAATAATGTTGTAAATTTACTTCAATTCATACATTTTAATTTGCTGTGGTTAATTGCACGTGAGTGGGAATGACTTAACATTGAAAACAGGTAAATTTTGCTTCTCTGCTGGACCATGTTAATGAAGATTAGAACCAAGATTTCAAAGAATTGCAAATCATTTAAAAACTTAGTGAAAGTAACTGCTTCACTACAGTAACCAAGGAATAAATGCAAAATACTTTTGGACCATGGTAATTTCAAATAAAAACATGAAGTGCTCGAAATACTCAGAAGATCCAGGAGAAAGTGTTCTCTTTTTCAGTCAAATTAAGTTTGAAATATTAACTGTGTTTTTCTTTCCACATATGCTGCTGACCTGCTGAGTATTTCCATTACTATTTATCCTGAAGAAGGGCTTATGCCCGAAACGTCGATTCTCCTGTTCCCTGGATGCTGCCTGACCTGCTGATCTTTGAGGGGCCCTATTCTCTCCCTAGTTACCCTTTTGTCCTTAATGTATTTGTAAAAACCCTTTGGATTCTACTTTATTCTATTTGCCAAAGCTATCTCATGTCCCCTTTTTGCCCTCCTGATGTCCCTCTTAAGTATATTCCTACTTCCTTTATACTCTTCTAAGGATTCACTCGATCTATCCTGTCTATACGTTACATATGCTTCCTTCTTTTTCTTAACCAAACCCTCAATTTCTTGAGTCGTCCAGCATTCCCTATACCTACCAGCCTTTCCTTTCACCCTGACAGGAATAGACTTTCTCTGGATTCTCGTTATTTCATTTCTGAAGGCTTCCCATTTTCCAGACGTCCCTTCACCTGCGATCATCTGCCCCCAATCAGCTTTCGAAAGTTCTTGCCTAATACTGTCAAAATTTGCCTTTCTCCAATTTAGAACTTCAACTTTTAGATGTGCTCTATCCTATTCCATCATTATTTTAAATTTAATAGAATTATGGTCGCTGGCCCCAAAGTGCTTCCCCACTGACACCTCAGTCACTTACTCTGCCTTATTTCCCAAGAGTAGATCAAGTTTTGCACCTTCTCTAGTAGGTACATCCACATACTGAATCAGAAAATTGTCTTGTACACACTTAACAAATTCCTCTCCATCTAAACCCTTAACACTATGGCAGTCCCAGTCTATGTTTGGAAAGTTAAAATCCCCTACCATAACCACCCTGTTATTCTTACAGACAGCTGAAATCTCCTTACAGGTTTGTTTCTCAATTTCACTTTGATTATTAGGGGGTCTATAATACAATCTCAGTAAGGTTATCATCCCTTTCTTATTTCTCAGTTCCACCCAAATAATTTTTCTGGATGTATTTCCAGGAATATCCTGCCTCAGTACAGCTGTAATGCTATCCCTTATCAAAAATGCCACTCCCCCTCCTCTCTTGCCTCCCTTTCTATCCTTCCTGTGGCATTTGTATCCTGGAACATTAAGCTGCCAGTCCTGCCCATCCCTGAACCATGTTTCTGTAATTGATGTGATATCCCAGTCCCATGTTCCTAACCATGTCTGAGTTAATCTGCCTTCCCTGTTAGGCTCCTTGCATTGAAATAAATGCAGTTTAATTTATTAGTCCTACCTTGATCCTGCCTGCCCTGACTGTTTGACTCGCTTCTGTTCTCAACTACATCTTGATTTGGATGTTGTGAATCTCTTTATTGCTGATCTCACATGATACTCCCAAATTTCTCACTGTTGCCCACATTGTTCACTGGCAGAGTACTAGAATCATTAACTCACAAGCAACACTATAGCAGTGTTACTGAAAGTAATTGAGATATCCAGGACTGTACTAAAATCCTCAAGTCACAACCAGATGAAGACTGGAAACTGATGGAGATGTAAGTGTGGTGAGGACATGATTAACTTCAACGTGGCTTTGGGTTTAGGCCGAAGATCTGAAGACTGACACAAGATGTGGACAGAGTCTAGTCAACCAGTTCTGATATATATTGCAGACAAAGTGGCTGTCTGGGAGCAATACATATAGAATCTAGTGAGGAGGAAGGAAAGCTAGCTCAAAAAGGGACTAGCAAGCAAAACTCATGGATGTCTTTAAGTTTTGAGTCAATATTTAATAAATACAATGGTGAATTAATCACAATCAATATATTGAGTATGTCCTTTTTGACTTGGGCACTTATTCACCATAATTCTAAAGTCACAGACTTTGTGAGGGAGAATGAGAACTGTAACATTGGTAGCAAAGCTCCCTATTACTAGGGAGACAGAAGTACGGATATTGATTATTTTTAACCAGCTAAATAAACATCTCCCACAAAGTTAAGTAAGCCACAGGAACTTGTTGATGCATCCTGTTAAAACCTATTAGCCTGAATCTTTTGATCTCGCTCAAAATCCCTATTTCCAACCCAATTACCTTTCCAAGCGTTTGTAACTAGACTTCTGAGGCAAAAGTCTTGGCAACAGAAATAATTCAACTATCCATGCAGGCAGCAGTGGGGTAATTAGCACTGAATCCACTCCCACTTTTTGTATTGGAAGTATCTGCAGTATTCTATATTTAATGGTCCTAAAATCACTTTGACAGCTACTGAAAGAAGGTAAGGGTGTAAGGTAAGTGAAATAGCTGGGTGGCAAGGTGGCTGAAGGGGGTGGATGCCAGGTGGGTGAGGGGTGGAGTGGCAGGGGGCTAAGGGAGTACAGTTGGGTAGTAGGGTAAGTCGGCCACAGGTCAGGGAGTGCTTTCAGGTATCTGAGGGTGTGGGTAGAGTCAAAGGTCAAGAGTCAAATTTGAACCACTGCATATTGGAAAAACAATTTGTCTTCCAGTACATGACTTTAATAAAAGTGATGCTGGATTGTATACTTGTGACAGGGGCACTGACAGAGCAACTTCTAAAGTCACCATCTAAGATTTGAATATTGGAATCACCAAACAGCTAAAGAGCACAGAGATTAAAGAAGAAGAAAATAGATTTTGAATGCATACTTTCTCATGAAAGCATTGAATATTACTGGGCTGGAAGGCAATTAGGTGGAAGACAATGAACAATTTGAGGCATTTAATATTGGCTGAAAATACATCTTTAACATTAAGGAGACAGATCTTTCAGTTGCTAGAGAATAATTTTCCATGTTCGAAATTTCAGCGAGAAAGCCTCCTTGATAGTGAAAGAGAAACCTGCAGAAACACAGAGCAATTGCAGAACTTGGTGGCAACAGTAGGCAAAGAGATTGTACTGAGCTTTGAAATCTCTACGCCTGGTTCTTTAGTGAAGTGGTTTAAGGATGATAAAAGCAGTTGAAAGCATCATGCATATGAAATAGCTCAGAAAGCCATTCCCATTTTTAGAGGTGAAGTGGAACAGCTAGCACAAAAAGTCACATAAAAGAAAAATAAATAGACCCTGAAGTGATCCAACAGCCATGCAGGAATTAGCATTCTCCAGAATGCCTTACCTTTCATATCTTGGCTTATCTGCCTCTACCCTGGAAAATATTCAAAGGTTCTGCTGCTGAGGACAAAGACTGAAAATGCACCATAGTCACAGTCAGAGCAAATGGGTTGTCAATCTGGTTAACACCATTTCAGTGAGATTGCTGTCAAAACTGATTGTGGATATTCAGACAGAAAGTTGGAAAAATATTGGACATGGAGCACATGGTAACAGTGTGTTCAATCTCTCTAGGGATGGCCTGCACATTAATGAAAATGAAATATTTTCAAGAGCTGGTGACTCTGAAATGTTTTACCACTGCATGAGAATTGAGGTTATTTAATATATGAACGAAATAGAGAGGCATGTGGTCAGGATTTTGGTGGCAAAGGGGAATAGAGTAATGGATGAGAAGAGTTTAACAAAAGCAAGAGATGGATTAGGGAAACCTGACTGAGAGATGAAAGTTCAGGATTAGGATGAGTAAATCTCAAGAGTTTGACTTAGTGGCAGAGGAACAACAGATAGCCAAGGTAAGTATAAGACAAGTAATTCCTTGCACCAAGTTATTGCTCCTCAGTCACACCATTCATATAAACCTAAGCTCCTTACTCACATGGGCAACTCAATTAAGTTGCAGAATGTAAATGAAAGTCTTGATGAGCTGGCATCTTCAAAGCCCGTGAACACAGAAAACCATTACAAAACATCCTAGATGCATAATGCGCAACCACTTCCTAACACATAGAATAGGGTGTCGGGTTAACATATGTCCGTCATTGTACATATGCATTTCCATCTGAGAAAACTATTTCTGTGTTTACACCACAAGACAGCACCAAGTAAAAGGAAACATCCAAACTAAAAGAGAACTCAGAAACTGCAAATCCTTAATTTTCCTGGAGAAAGCCATCCTGTGCATTTTTATCCTGAAGAGAACTGAAGGACTGCAGAATGTAATATCACTGAACTTCTTGAAGGTTATTGCCACATCTGTTTGAAGATATGTCTTAGAGATAGAATTAGAAGCAGGAGTAGACTATTCAGGCCCTTGAGCCAGCTTTATTAAGAATATCGTGGCTGATCTTACTGTAACCTCAAATCCACATTCCCACTTACTCCTGATAACCTTTGACCCTCTTACGTAATAAGAATCTATCCATCTCTGCCTTAAAAGTATTCAAGGACTCCACTTCCACTGTCTTTTGAGAAAGACAGTTTCAAAGACTCATGACTGTCTGAGAGAAAATATTTTGCCTAATCACTGTTTGAAATAGGAGACACTCCATTTTTAAACAGTGACTCCATAGTCCTATTTCCTCACACTAGAGGATACATTCATTCTGCATCATTATCTCTTGCTGCTCCCCATGTGGCTGGTGGACTGATAGCCTAATAGATTGTTACTTTTACACAGGACCAGTGTTGACACCGTTCAACAGTGAATGAAGCACCCTGATACACATGTCACAATTCATTCCTCTCTGTTTACAAAAACTAAGAGCGTACAACATTCCTGCTTCTTCAAAAAAGTACAGTATATACTTTCTGTATATCTATATAATTATTCCAATCATTCTTTTCTAAACAAAAGAAGATCTAAGGTAAGATAGACTGGCATTGGAAGCTTCACTGGGTTGGTCCCAGGTCTGGATGGACTGTCTCAGGAGGAAAGGTTGGTTAAGTTTGGCCTGTACTCATCGGAATTTAGAAGAACGAGGGTGACCTTATTAAAACATACAAGATTCTTTGGGGACTTGACAAGTTAGATGTGGAAATGTTGTTTCCCTTTGTAGGAGAGTCTAGGACCAAAGAACATGATCTTAGAATAAGTGGTCACATGTTTAAGACAAAGATGAAGAGGAATTTCTTCTCTCGGGGGTATGAATCTGTGGAATTTTTTTTATCACAGAGGGCTGTGAAGGCTGAGACAGAGAGATAGTCAAATTTTCAACCAGTAAGGGAATCAGGGTTATGAGGAAAGGACAGGAAAGTGGAGTTGAGGACCATCAGATCAGCCATGATTTAATTGAATGGCAGGGCAGGTTTGATGGGCTGAATGACCTACTTCTGAACTTTGTCTTATAATTTGATTGACAATTGATTTTTCTCAATAAACTGAAGACCTTAAAATATGTTGTAGCTTGCTTTTTTTCCCAAAACAACATTATTCATGGTTGGGATTGGATGGTAGGGGTTGGGTGTGTCCATTTTGTGGACCTCATTGCTTTCAGTGATGAATGGCCAGGCTGCACAAGCAATATTACTTTTGTTACTCCTGATGTGTTGCAGTTGTGCTCAATGTTGCTGATGCTGTGTCAGTTGCTAGTGATGTTGCTGATGATGCACCACTTATTGAAAATGCTGTTGGTGCTGCATTGCTGGTTAGTGATGGTGTTTTTGATAACCTTTTCTGCATTTCCAGTGCAGGTGTATGTTGAATATGGACTCTGTTCTTCTCATTTGCTTACCAGCTCCATTCTTATTGATGTATGTCCTTGGAGCCTCAGGTTCACTAGCAACCTTTGCTGGGTTTCAGTTTTCATATTTTGATCCTGCATTTGAATAGTTTATCTTTTCAAAAGCTCTGGCAGGGATTTAGCATGCACTTGTTGAAGAGTTGACTTCTTCTACTTAGAGTCATGGAGTCATATGCGTGTTATTGAGCAGCTATCTTACTAACGTGACCTTATCTGCTTGGCAGAATTGCCATATCTTTTCTTCCATTTAACAGCTCTGCAGCAGCTGTTCCTGTCAGCCTTCAGAGGTGTGGATCAGAGTAACACAAATAAGGCAAGGTTTGTATCTTGCGTTGTCTCTCCAAATTCCATGAGAGTTTCTGTTCATTATCTTGATGTTTCTTTTGATAAACTTGTGTCCCTTTGGATTATGTGGTGATGATGCTGAACTGAAAATGTTCAGCAAATTTCTTAAATTCACTAGAGATAAATTAAATGCCACGGTCGCATCTTTTTTCAGGAAAACCTTTCTCAGTGAACAGGTATATGGTTGTGAGCTTATTCTCACCATCTTACTGATCACAAAGGTTTGTGTGAATTTCTTTGGAACTGTATCCATCCACTTCATGCATTTGAACGGTTTCTATGTTTATGGTGTCTTTAAAATCAATGTCACCTTCCAGGGTCTGGACGTTTTGATTGTTTTTGCTGCTCATTCACCAGTTGTTCTCATTCTTTCTTTTCCCCGTAATTTGTCTTTCTGCAGTTTGTTCTGTAGGTTGATCTAAATGTGGGGCATTTCCTTCTGTCTCGGGATGTATGTGGATGTGCACAATTCTTGCAGATCTTTCTCACCATTTGCTCTGCATTTTTGTCACTGTTTCACTGTATCAACCTGTTTGCCTTTCTCTTCACATAGCTGAAGTTTAGCTATTTAGAGGTCTGTGTCTTCATCTATCTACCCATGACTTTGACAAAGCATTGGTGTTGCCTAGAACCTGTGCTATCATGAGCTTATCCATTCCTATCAATTCTTTTCTACTCAGGATGTGTGGGACCATATATGAGCTAATCTTGCAGCCTTTTACCTGTGTCCTTGTAGTTACATTTTCAAGCTGTAATTTTCAATTTTATTATTGTCAACAGGCTCATCTGGTTCTTGCCTTGAACTTCATATAATTAGATTCCAATGCTTTGACTTTGGTTGGATATTTGCGTTGAAGTTTTCAAAAAAAATCTTGGTTTCTGTTGTCATCTTCTCCCAACTTCTCGCTATTAAACAAAGTAACTTTTTCTCTCCTGTCTTCAACAAGATATAATTGACCCTTTCATCTTCACGAGCACCTTTTAGAAAAGTTTTTGGATGTCAATAGACACTTTTGCTCAGGTTTCTTGAATGTCACCATCAGATTCCTAATTCAACCTGAGCCAGCGCTCAGTGCTTATTAAGTCAATATTCATATTTTCACACAAATCGCTCGTTTTTTCTCTTTTCCCCTCTGGCACTAATTCAGGTTGATTTTACAATCTAATTCACTGTTAAATTTAGTTAAAATATTTAGGTGCTTTACTCAGAGAAAGGTGCTGCCACCATATTTTTGTGTTCTGGTTCCCATAGTTGAAAATAACTACACTTTGACTCAAAAGGCTGCAACTTCATCAAGTGCATTTCTTTCTATCCTCCATGTGGCTGATAGATTGATACATTGTTACTCACCACATGACCACAGTGCAGCACTCAATATGGCGCTGGGAGATATATATTCAATTAATAAAAAATAAGAATAGTGATCCATCACTTCAGGTCTATGGTGATGCTCATATTATGTTGTTCTGTGACTTCAGGGCTTTTCCACTTCAACACAATAGGGCCTGTGATTGGAGTTAGCACAAATACAGTTTATTGATGCAAAGAGGAGGCAAAGGCTGTTGGGAGCTCCCTAACCTCATATTCATATCACTACCCATTCAAGGGGAAGACTGTCTGAGAAATATGGTTGTGGGCTTACACTGGGATGCTTCACAGTCCAAATCATTGCAGAGCTACGAAAGGGTTTCTCATGTCAAAAGGAACTTCAGAGCTTTCTCACAGCTGGAGTGGGTCTGGAAAGTGGTGTGAGATCCTGGCCTTATGGCAATGTATTCCCGAAACATCATGGTTGGAGGGCATCCTGACTCACCCTGAGGAAACGTTTAATTGAGGAAGACAGCAAAATCAAGTTTGATCTGAATGTCTTTCACATCGTTGCCCTGCCCCGGGTAAAGATTCCAAAGGTTATGAAGTGATTGTTAGCCTGGTATGGTCCCAGAACCATAGGAGAAAGTGAGGACTGCAGATGTTGGAGATCAGAGTCGAGAGTGTGGTGCTGGAGTAGCACATCAGCCCAGACAGCATCCGAGGAGCAGGAGAATCGACGTTTTGGGCATAAGCCCTTCATGGGCAGCATATATACTATTTTCAACAAGATACTCTCTAGAGAAGTGCGGTAAAGAGCATCAAGATCTATATAGGGGCGGCACGGTGGCACAGTAGTTAGCACTGCTGCCTCACAGCGCCAGAGACCCGGGTTCAATTCCCGCCTCAGGCGACTGACTGTGTGGAGTTTGCACGTTCTCCCCGTGTCTGCGTGGGTTTCCTTCGGGTGCTCCGGTTTCCTCCCAAAGTCCAAAGATGTGCAGGTCAGGTGAATTGGCCATGCTAAATTACCCGTAGTGTTAGGTAAAAGGGGTAAATGTAGGGGTATGGGTGGGTTGCGCTTCGACGGGTTGGTGTAGACTTGTTGGGCCGAAAGGGCCTGTTTCCACACTGTAATGTAATCTAATCTAATATCCTGTTCAAAGTCTTTTACTATGACCTTGGTCAAGAGCAGTGACTTTTTTTTAAAAGATATGTCAAATTCCAATATGTACTGATGGATATTTTGCTGGACATGAGTCGAAGAAAGCAAGCAGTAACCCTAATCTTAATTAATCACCTACAGATGCCAATATAGATGTGGGTTCAATTCCCGCACCGGCTGAAATTACCATGAAGGATTCGCTTCTCAACCTTGCCCCTCATCTGAGGCATGGTGACCATCATGTTAAACCTTCTGCAATCGTTTCTCTCTAATGAGAGAGCAACCCTGTAGTCCTCTGAGATAAAGGTGACTTTACTGTTATACTCTAAAACCCAATGTTAACATTAATTAAGTATACATTTACAGGAAAATGACAGTTGACTATAAATGATAATGGCAGATACAACTACCCTTATGAATTTATTTAGCTGAACCTTCAGCTTTTCTGTCATCAGTCTTAGTTACAAAGTCTTTCTGAGTTCTTCCTTATAAAGAATTTTAGCCTTCTTCTTCTAGAATTTAATTCCATCTGCAGTCAATAATGCAACCAAGTCAAGTTCCACAGGCATGGCCTACATCACAAATAGCGCTTGCCATGAGATTCTCCTCAACCCTGCTGATGATGGGCTGGATAATATAGATCTTACAGTATTATCTTCAACTAACAGCTATAGCTGCAGCAACTATATCTTTACTTATTCTCAGCTTTTGGATCTAACCCCTTTTTTGTTGTCTGCCTCTGTGCTATACCACTGGACTCAGCACCTACTGAGACCTGATGAGTCTGTCTCCTTTGATGTAATTTGTCCTAGAAGTTTGATTTTCAATTTAAATTCCGCCCCTAGTTTCATTAGAAATTAGGAAGGTCAGATTTCTTCCTTAGTTTCTGTTTCAGCTTCCATTTTTGTTTTCCTTTTCAATTAGTATCTTTAAAAAAAATACAAGCTTTGAAACTACGGATTCAATAGCACCTAACTGAAACTTTTGATAGTGTGAGTTAAATGGTTTTTGGGACTTGGTCTCCAACTAGGATGGCTGAATAAGTTTGTCAAAATCCTGTGCCTACTACATGACGACATGGTGATTATGCCTGTAGTGAGACGATCAATGCCTTTTTGGGAACTGGTGGTGTAAAGCAAGGATGCATTGAGACTTCCCAACTCTTGAACATCTTCTTTGCTGCAATGCTTAAGGAAACCACCAGTGGCAAGAACATTAGATTTTATTGAAGGAAGTCCTTCAACATCTTCAGACTATGTGCTTGTGGAACAGTTTGCAAAAGCACATTACAAAAATATTTGTGAATTGATATCATCATCGCTACTTAGGAAATTTGTATGCTATCACTGCATTACCAGAACACTGCATCACACTGCAGCCCTCCTAGTTTCTTGACATAACCACAGAGAAATGAGGCAGTGAAATGGCTGTGGAGCTTTTCCATTGAACTCCTGAGCTAGATTTTGACTGAACGTAAAGATGCAAAATGGTCCTTAGGATCAACCATTATACATTATCGAATGAGTTCAAAATTTACCTGCCTGGTGTTGAGCACTGCTAAAATGGTAGCAGCAATTATTTCCAGTTTAAAAGGATGCAGTCCCTCATGCAATTAGTAAAAAAGTGATTAACTGTGTTGGGTAAGGTGAACGGCTTGGCAATTTTATCTGTCACTTCGACTCTTTGCTTATTACCCAAAGCGGTGAAAGAAAAACAAGATTGTGTGGAAAGGTTGAGAAACCAGAAGTTTTCTTATATAGCCTAGAATAATTCAAAACATTAGAAAGTTTGTTTCTTTGTGCAGATAAAGTATTTAGTTAAATAGTTGAGGGAAAACCTCAAAGTGTAAAACTGTGCTGGGAATTTCCTGGGGTAATCCCGAATCCTTGGCACCACATTGGCAGAAATCCTATTTATATGATTCATCCAGTGTTCACAACAATCCTCTGCTGAAGTTATGGAAACTGATCAGGGATGATCAAACTTAGAATCATTCTCCAGGAAGTTGCAGGCTGTCCTGTTCTTGGATCTCAGTAAATTACATGAGCCTGTACAGTTCATAGAGGAGCATCAGCCGTGCGAGGGAGAGAAATACCTGTGTTTCCATCCATTATCCTCTATACCTAATTTTCCACTTTGCAATCTGCCCAGGTAAACTAATTCACTTGAACAGGAAGATCTGTTCCTCAATTTTTGCCAAGCCAGACAATCGCAGCGCAACGGCAAATGAAGCTGCCCCAACCAAGAATTTGAATTTCAAAACAGGAAACCAGAATCTGAATCTGTCTGTGCAGTCTCAAGTTTAAGTTAAACATGATGTATGAAAGTTAAAAATATATTGCTGAGATTTTAATTCACTGCTTTGATAAAGTTCATTTCCTTTTTTGCACTTAAAAGGCATAAAACTGGTTCAAAAATATAATTCAGTTCTATTTGAGGCAATCAAATGCATATCACACATTCTTGAAACATTACAACACTAACCCAAAATGTTTGGATATCTTTGATAAGCACAGCCCACAACGTCCAATGCATTTCCTGGTCTTGGCAGCTTCACATAGAGAGAAATTCTGATTTCTTAATAGCCAAGAAAATACTACACTGTGATTTATCGTTTAAAAAATGAACAGATATTATTTTCTTTGTAGAAAACATGTCAGTGAGAAATTTATACATCCATTGCACTCGTCTGAATTAATGGTGGCTTCGAAAATCATGAAGACCCTTGTATTTACTTAGCAGAAGTATTGTACAGACCAGGCTGGGCAGCTTTAGCAGTGTCTCTGTGCTGCCATCAGTCAAAGCTCCCAATGAACTGATGTCAATTAAATCTTAGCTTCTGTTCCTCCTTCCCCAAGGTTTACCCGCCAGAGACAGTGTAATTTCAAATCAACTGCAGATTGAATCTCACATCCTAAATTTTCATAGACTTTTGTTAAAGATGTGTTGGCTTATTTGGGGCTGTTGGAAGTTCTTGTTTAGAGACATGTGTTTTGATTGCATGTAATTACAGTAGTTAATTCATTTGTCAGTAACTATTATTTAAAATTTTTAATACTTCTTTTTCTTACTTTCCATTTTTCCAAAGAGTTTAACTTTCTCTTTCATTTGTGAAATCTAACAAATGGAATTCTCTTACCCTCAGTACCTGTCAAATGGTTCCACAGATATGCACAGAGGCAGATGCCTCTGTTTCTGAGGCAGACTGTTCCACATTAGCACAATTGAAGCATACAGGTTGATTGATAATGGCAAGCAATTCGAACAATCAGAGATAGAGATCCATAGACACTGTCAAACCTACTACAGCATATCACAAAGTTGCCTTTGATATTTTTGCTTCACTACAAATGTCTTTCTACAGTTCAGAATGTGCTCATGATTAGCCAACTGTTGAACAAATAACTAAGTAGTCTGGAGCTGCTGGAAATTAAACAAGTTTGTACAATAGATGTGTACAGTGCAGCCTAGCTGACTGACAGTACATCATTCAGCCAGGCTGTGATGACCTTGGAAGATGAGTGTTTTGAATGGTTTTCAATTGCCTGCTGTATCTTGAAAACATATTGTGTTAATGTAAATGATGCATTCTGTTCAAGTTAACAGCAATAAATGTTTGTGAGGGAATAAATAACAGCAAAGATGGAATGGCAGCTAATACCTTGTGGCCTGGAATTTGAGCCTTGAGATGAAATGTTTCTTCAGGCTGCTCAGAAAAGCGAGGGAGGAAATAGAAAGCTCTGACTAGCGTTTGCCAGTCATCTCTGGCTACAGGCGTTATGCTGGTGTCCTGGAAGCTGACTCATGTTGGATCTTTGTTTAAAAGGGAGAAATGTACAGCCCTCCTAAGTGCGTCAGCCTAACCTCATTGACGGGCAAATTATTGGAAATAAACTCTGAGGAGCTGTTTCATCATCTTTTAGAGAGGTATGGATTAATCACAGAGAGAAAGAGAGAGAGAGAGCATGGATTTGTTAAGGGATGATCATGAGCTGTATTTTAGACTTGCCCCCACATCCTATGTCCTGACTAAACACTTCACTCTGCAGCGATGTTACAGTGCAGGAAGAATTATATTAATAAGGGCAGAATGGGACTTCCATCCCTCCAAGAGGATGGAATATGACTGGTTGGCTGCTCTCGTAGTCTTGGCTATGCCAGGGCTTGAATGTGGGAACTGCCAAGGTTGCAGGTAAGTCCAGGATGAAGGCCCAATGGATCCTCAGATTGAGTTAGTTGGGGGGTACAGGGTAAAGAATGATAGGCATCTTAGGGAGGTGATCAAGGATATTGGATTGGTAGGTTTTGCAGCACAGACAGGAGGGAGAAAGAAGGGCTAGTATTTTCTAGGTTGGTCGCCCCCAAGGAATGAATGGGACCCCTCAAAGACAGCAACTTCCCCCCCTGTTTTAAAAGAATTATTTTTTCAAAATCAGCTGCCTGTCTGCCCACACCAACAATATTGTGTCACAAACAGGATGATATTGGGTAACTGTGTAGTGTTAAAATCAGCAGATTGCCGCCATATATAATAACTAATTAAGGCCAACTGAGTTTGTTCAAAACTCAACTGATCCATAATTATTTATTTACACCTGGCAGGCAGGTTGCTGATTTCAGGGCCCAACTACCCTTTATATATATATTTTTTTTTTACTTGCTCATGGGAAACAAGCAATACTTGCTATGTCAGCTTCTTTTTGTTCATTTCTAGATGCCCAGAGGTCAGTTGAATGTCAACCACATTGCAGTGGGTCTGATGTTCAATGTAGGCGAGACCAGGTAAAGATGGCTCATTTCCTTCTATATCAAACATTAGAGAACCAGATGGGTTTTATGACAATCAACAATGGTCACCATTAAGCGAGCTTTTTGTTCCAGGTTTTTACTGAATTTAAATTTTACCATCTGTCCTGATGAAATTGGAAACCATGAACCCAGAACATTAGCTTGAGATTCTGGATTAGTAGTCTAGGACCATTACTACTATGACAGGAAGATGGTGGGATAATTCACATGCTCCCCCCAACCAAAAACACGCTGCAAGGGGCATGTAATATTCAGCTCAATGTTTGACTAATTTAGTTGAACTTTTTGACAAGAATACAAGGATGATCAGCGAGAGTGGTGCATTTGATGTAGTCGACATGGATTACAGATGAGGTCTCACATGCAGACTGGAGGTGTAGGCTGTTACCAGTGGTGTTCCATATTAGCTGTTTGGTTGTTAATTGGAAGAAAGCTATGGAGTACAGGAAGATATTTATAAATGGGCCAAGTGGGCAGAAAAGTAGTGACTAGAATTCAATCCAGAGAAGTCTGAGCTGATCTATTTGAGGAAGGCAAGGAAATATGCAATGCACATTAGAATACTGAGAAGTGTAGGATAACAAAGGAAGAGTAGAGTTGGGTTCCTTCAAGGTAAAAGAGCATAGAGATTAAGCAGCACATTTTTTGGTTCTGAGAGATAGAATATAAGAACAGGGTGGATATGCTACAACAATTAGGGCATAACTGGAGTACTGCATACAATTCAGAATACTGCATTACAGGGTGGATGAGATTGCACTTGGCAGGATACAAAGGCAGTTTACAAGTATATTGGCAGTAATGTAGAATTTTAATTGTAAGGAAAGATTTGATAGATGGGTATTGTTTTCTTTGGAACAGAGGAGGCTAAGAAGAGATATAATTGAGTTGTTTAAAATTACAAGGGGCTTAGGCTGTGTGGATACAAAGGAGCTATTTCCATTAGGAGACAGGTCAATAATCAGGGTGCACAGACTTAAACTAATTGGCAGAAGCATTACAGAGGATTTGAGATTTATTTCACCTAGAGGATGGTCAGAAATTTAGAACACATTTTCTGAAAGAGTGGCTGAATCAGAAACCTTCATTCCGTATAAAAAATGTACTTGGATATGCATTTAAAATATTGGAATCTAAAAGGCAACAGATTTTAGAGCTGGAAAGTTGATTTAGGGTGGATAACCTTTTTTTATTGATTAGCACACATGCAATAGAGGGGCTTCTTCTGTGCCGTAGATATTTTGTTTCTACTCAGTATGTGCTACTGTCAGAGATTTTTACTTTGCCAGTCTGTTTAAAATGTGCAATATATTCTACATCTATTCACAAGTGCTACAGGCGAAGGACACAGCATTAAAAAAGATGTGACTCTCTTCACACCCACCTTAGGCAGCAGCACATCCACTTTACTGCTCTCCACTTGTCCACAATCTCTGACTCATGCCTTACATTTGATAGCTTTTCTCTTTATGTTTGCTTGTACTTCTTCCCACAATGCTGACATTCCTCCACATCCTTCTTCACCCTCAAGCTTCTGCGAAATCTGACATCTATTTTACATTAAATGTTCAAAAATGTTAGAAATGTTGTCCCTGTCCTTCCTAATCCTATTTGTAATCGTTTATTCCTAATTCCTTTACCTCTCTCAGGACAGCCAGCAGGTATCTGCAGCTGTTGACTTTTAGTAAATAAAAACCAAAGCCAATTTCAGCTTTCCGATTCTGGTGCCCATTTTTGGCCCAGTCATTTTCTATGCTCATATGTCTTAAATAACACCACTGGCTTCAAAAATCAGTTATTTTCTTTTGCTTGTTGACATTAAGGGCACAGGCACTGCACAAAAGGGTATGCCCCACAAATGTTACCATGGCAAGACTGGAAGAATTTATAATGTTAGACAGCATGCTGTAGGCATTATTGTCAATAAACAAGGCAAGTGAGTATGAACAGTTTAAACGTTTGCACTTAAATGGTATGGGACTGAATTGATTCTAGTTCAGTAGAATCACCTTCATAGCTGACCACACTTCTGAAAATCATCCTCTGAATTTTTGCGAGAAGCTATCAACCTGAAAACAATGGCTTTTCTGAGTGAGTCCATTTGAACTGCACTTGAGCAGCTGCTGACAAATGATAAGTCTCTCCCTTATTTCAGATGTGCGATTACAAGTATACTTACAACATTCAGCCTCAGGAAAATCCAAAATACAAAAGAAGATTTATTTTTCAGATGTATCATTTCCACTTGGCTTCTTTTATCTCTGAACTACTGCAGCAGATAGAATAATTCCAGACAGGAAATATTAAGAGATTGCTATTCAATTTTCTTAAGCTTTGTTTGAACGCTACTGTAATTTTAGGAACAATATAGTGAAAGTATTTTAATGCAGATCATTTTTTATATTGTTTTACAATGTGTTCAGGCTTACATACGTTCAATTGCCCTGGCTCATTGGTAACTATGGCTACAGGAGTTTTCTCCCTCAGCTATTTAAACAAATGGAAGCTGGAAGCTTGACCAGCAAGTAGCATAGATAATATCGACAGAAAGGGAATGGTCCCAGTCACAAAGTATAACATGAAAGTGAAGAGAGAGAAAGCTAACAAGAGGATCTACTCATTTAAACAAATGGCAATCTTAAAGTGACAAATAAGCTGATCTGAGGACTTAGCTCAGGATTTATCTTCTTGTGTCAGTAATTACCACCATTATAAATCACTGAAAATGAGGCTGGCTGGAAGATTATGTTAGTTTTGATCACAATGCCCTGCCTGCTGCTATTTCATGAAATAAACAAATTCTATGAGATGTCACTGGTACTATATATCTTTTGCATTCATCAGACTCCAACTATACTTATATATGAGAAAAGGAAAGTTGGTTAAACCAAGAACAGACCTTTTCATTCAATTGTGGGATGGATGTGTTGCAAATCCAGTATTAATTCCTCATCCCTATTTGTCCTGGAGGAGGTGGTGGTGACCTGCCTTCATGAACCACTGCTGTCCTTGGGGTGGAGCAACATTCACAGTTCTGTTTGGAAGGGAACACTAGGATTCTATTCACTGAAAGTGAAGGAATGGCAATACTTCTTTCCTTTTTTCATTCCTGGTGCCTAGGTTGGTGCCAGGTGGTCTGTGTATTTTTATTCTTATTTGGTTTTTTTTGCAGCATTTTGATGCAACTGTACAACTCACTAGGCTATTTCAAAGAGTCCACCATGCTGCTGTGAGTCTAGAGTCACATCCAGGCCTGACTGGGTCATAACAACAGGTTTCCTCCACTAAAGGATTTGAGTGAACTACATTGGGTGGTGGTAGGAGGGGTTGTCTTTCATACCGGAGGCCTGTAACCAGTGGTGTGCCACAAAGTTGCTGGGTCCACTGCTTTTCATCATTTATATACGTGATTTGTATATGAATATCGGAGCCATCGAGTCAGAGATATACAGCAGGAAAACAGACCCTTCAGTCCAACTTGTCCATGCCACCTAGATATCATAAATTAATCTAGTATCATTTGCCAGCATGTGGCCCATATCCCTCAAAATCCTTCCTATTCATATACCTATCCAGATGATTCTTAAATGTTGTAATTGTACCAACCTCCACCACTTCCTATGGTAGCTCATTGCACACATGCACCACCTCTGCATGATGGGCATGGTTAGGTAAACTTGAGAGAGTGCAGAAATGATTTACAAGAATTTTGTTGGGACTGGAGGATTTGAGCTGCAGAGAAAGGCTGAATAGGCTGAGTCTTTTTTCCCTGAATTATCGGAGGCTGAGGGGCGATCTTATAGAGGGCCATTGATAGGGTGAATAGCCTCCTTTTTCCAAGGATAGGGGAATTCAAAGCTAGAGGGCATAGGTTAAAAGTGAGATGGTAAAGATTTAAACAGGACCTGAGGGGTAACTTTTTCACACAGAGGGTGGTGCATGTATAAAACAAGCTGCTAGAAGGAGAGGTGGACATAGAAACTATTACAACATTTAAAAGACATTTGGATGGGTATATGAATAGGAACAGTTCAGAGGGGCATGGGCCAAATGTTGGCAATGGGAGTAGGGTCAGATTGGGATATCTGGTTGGCATGGATGAGTTGGACCAAAAGGTTTGTTTCTGTGCTGTATATCTCTATGACTCTATGACTGGCCACTACTTTCTTGATTACCATTACTAAGATTAGCTTTTTAATTGATTGAGTTTAAAGTGTCCCAACTCCTGTGCTGATGTTTGCACCCATCTCTCCAGAGCATTAGTCTAGGTTACTAGTTCAGTATCACTATGTTATTACATACATGAACATAAATGATCATACAAATTAGTAAGTGGAGTAGGCAATTTGGCTCCTTGAGCTTGCTCTGATAGTTACTAAGATTGTGGCTATTCTAACTGATTGTAGCCTCAATTTTGCTTTCCTGTCTACCCTCTATCCCCTTTGAGTCTCTTGTCAGTCAAGAAGCTATCGGACTCAGCCTTAAAAATATTCAATGGCCACTTCCACCACTCTCAGGGAAAGAGAATTTCACAGTCTAATGATACAGTCCAAAGAAATAAACAATGTCTCCTCATCTCCATCTTAAGTAAACTATCCTTTAGTTTTAAGCTGCGACCTTAGTCCTCGTCTCTCCTATAAGAAGAAATATCCTTTCAGAGCACCATGATCTTTTGTGTTTCCATAAGATCACCACTCATTCTTCTAAACTCTGCTGGATATGGCCCAAATTTGTTCAACCTTCCCTCCGAAGACAACTCTTTCATCACAGGAATGAGTCAACTGAACTTTTTCTGAACTGCTTCAAACACCTTGGTATCCTTTTCCAAATGAGGAGATTAAAGCTGTGCACTGTACATCTTATGTGGGCTCACCAAAACACTGTAATTGTAACAAAACATTCCTACTTTAAAATTTCATTCCTCTTGCAATAAACAATTATATTCCATTTGTCTTCCGAATCATCTGCTGTACCTTCACACTAACATTTTGATACCCAGCCCACCCAGATCCTACTGTACCTCAGAGTTTTGCAGTCTCTTTATATTTCAGTAACATGCTCATTTTGTTTTCTGCTTTCTAAAGTAGACAAGTTCACATTTCCCATGTTATACTTCATCTCTTAATGTTTTGTCCCCCTAACCTAATCATATACTTTGCAGACCCCTTTTGTCCTCTTCACAATTTTGTTTTGTCTTGATTTCTTTATTCTCCAACAGGGTGAGTGAGTCATTGGCAAAGCCAACATTTGCTGCCTGCCCCTAGTTGCCTTTGAACTGAATGGCTCACTGGGCCATTTCAGGATGGTGTATAATTTTGTGGGAAACTTGTTAGTGGTGATGTTGCTATACACCTGTGGTCCTTGACCTTCTAGGTGGCAGAAGTCGTGATTTTAGAACATACTTTTGAAAGAGCCTTGGAAAGTTATTTTGGCACATCTTGTAGATGGTGCACATTGCTGCCACTGTGTGCCAATGGTAAAGACAGCAAATGTCGAAGGGGATGGATGATGTGCCAATCAAGTGGGCTGCTATGTCCTGGATGGTTTTAGGTTTCTTAGTGTTGAAAGTTCTCTCCACAGCTCAAGTTATATCATTCACCCAAATCATGGTCCCTGTGCGATTTGGATGAAGACTGGGACTTTACAGGTTTCTGTAGGTTTGGACCTATAGATTTCTTGGAACCTATATTCCTTAAAATTTTCTTTAACCTATATTCTCAGTCTAATCTCACTAATGTGGTTTTCATATCTTCGTAATTGCCTTTATCTATGTTTAAGTTGTACATCTAAATTTCTCATCCCCAAAATGAATGTTAAATTCCACCATCTTATTATCACTATTACCAAGAAAATGTATTATGAGTCATTTATTAATCCTGTCTCACTTTGCTTATCAAGTCCAAAATAGTTTGTTCCCTGGTGAGTTCCAGAACGTTTTGCTCTGAATATATTCTATGAACTAATCCTTCAGTAGCTTTTGCCAATTTGATTAATCCTAACTCTAACATTATTAAAGTTCCACACAATTATTGCAATATTTTTCTTCCAATATTTTTTGATTTATATTTTGCCCCACAATGTAATTAGTGTCAGGGGCCTATAAAATACTCTCACCAATGACATTTTTTTTGTTTTTTCTTATCTTCAAGGATATTCATTCAACATCTAGATCCTCTGAAACATGATCCGTTCTGGCTGCAATACTGATATTATATTTTCAAAAAAGAGCTATTCCATGATTGTCTTCTTTCATCCTGTCCTTCTGAAATATCAAATATCCTTGAATATTCAGTTCACTTTTCCAAACATGTCTTGATAAATCCTACCATATCATTATAATTTATTTTTATTTCTATGATGTGTTCATCTACCTTGTTAGAATGCTGTGAGCATTCAGACAATGAGACATTGATTCTGTCCTAATACCATTTTCCTATCTATAACATTTCTTGCTCATGGACACTTTTATTTGTATGTTCTGTCCCTTCCTGTCTCATTCAGGCTATCATTAACTTATCACTACCATGCACTATTGCCTTGTTATTTCTCAACCTCCTGCCTTCCCACTCTTCTTTCACCACAATTTCATTGAAAGTTCTCTTCATAGGTCACATTATGTCATACCCAGACCATGGTCCCTGTGCGTTTGGATGAAGATTGGAATACAGATGCTAACCTCACACTTTTAATGCATTGTCTGAACTGAGATGCCACCTTTTGTTATAAGACCTTGTTATCTTAAGAGGTGACTTAAAAGAAGTTCTGGAATTTACATATTAATGAACGGAAACCTGCAACCCATTCTAAAAGATGGAAAACTTAATAACAATACAGGTTTTTTCAATATATCATTTCAGTTACATGACACTGTAATCATTTGCTTTAAATTCTGTGTCTTATGGTCTTATGCGCCACAACTACCCAATGAAGGAGCAGTGCTCTGAAAGCTAGTGCCTACAAATAAACCTGTTGGACTATAACCTGGTGTTGTGTGATTTTTAACTTTGCTCACCCCAGTCCAACACCGGCACCTCCACTTCAATGATGAGGTTATTGACGAATCATAGAAATTGATCTTTAGCTGCAATAGAATGAAGAGGATATCAACAATGACAGATCATAAAATCTGGCAATTTTCTTCACCACAGCAGAATGGGCATGAAGATTGGGCGGCACGGTGGCACAGTGGTTAGCACTGCTGCCTCACAGCGCCGGAGACCCGAGTTCAACTCCCGCCTCAGGTGACTGACTGTGTGGAGTTTGCACGTTCTCCCCGTGTCTGCGTGGTCTGGGTGCTCTGGTTTCCTCCCACAGTCCAAAGATGTGCAGGTCAGGTGAATTGGCCATGCTAAATTGCCCGTAGTGTTAGGTAAGGGGTAAAAGTATGGGTATGGGTGGGTTGCGCTTCGGCGGGTCGGTGTGGACTTGTTGGGCCGAAGGGCCTGTTTCCACACCGTAATGTAATCTAATAATCTAATCTAAAAAGATCATCATGCTGAAATGTATGTTCATTGCCTGCTGTTGGTGACATTCTGTGATTAATGAAGTTTCATAATTGTTCATTGAATAGAATCCCTACAGAGTGGAAACAGGCCATTTAGTCCAACCCAACTCTCCCAAGAGCATTCCACCTAGACCCTCTCCCCTACTCTATCCCTGTAACCCTACATTTCCCATGGCTAATCTACATATCCCTGGTCATTATGGACAATTTAGCATGGCCAAACCACTTGACCTGCGCATCTTTGGACTGTGGGAGGAAACCCACACAGACAGTCACCCGAGGCTGGAATTGAACCTGAGCCCTAGTGCTGTGAGGCAGCAGTGCTAACCACTGAGCCATCATGCTCCCTGTGGTTGGTGACTTTCTGTTCATCAATAATGTCACAACACCAGAACAGTTATATAGATATAGATAAAAAACCATCAAGCTGAAAGATTACTTTGCTTTCTCTTCACAGATGCTGCCTGACCTAATGAGTTTTTATCCAGAACATTTTGTTCTTATTTCAGTTTAGGAAAAATTCCAAAATATTTTCACAATATCTTGTTTTCTCTTCACAGATGCTTTTATATTAACATAGATGTCAATAATATCTTAAATGAAAATATCTATATCTTAAATGAATATAGCACAGAAAATTTGGTGATCTACCTGTTTGTGGCATGTTGCTGGTGGAGAGTACTGCTGGATTTACTCATCATTCAGCCTGTGAGATATATCTAGTCTAATTCACAATTCAAACAGGCCACTGAGCATCTCCCAATTAGGCAAGTCTAGAAATGGTCATACTCATAATGAAAAGATAACAAACATGGCTTACCAAATACTAATGTGCATGATCGTGATTCCTCCGAGCTCGGAGGAGAGTTAATCACTTATAGCCCACCCATTGTTGTTGCCCAGGGATACAACCAGTGCTCTGAAAAGTGGGATACTCTTGGCTTGGCATCATGTATAATTATACCCCCCACCCCAAAACAGAAAATCATGATAAAAAGTATTTTGAATTAGTTGAATGATCAATGCATTTTCTTCCATTTCCACAAAACAGTGAGTTTTGTGGAAAATTCTAATTATACTCTTCTGTAAACTTTGTTATTATTCATCGAGATGGCTTCTAAATAAATCAACATTTCTTTTTGAGCATGATGTACACACACAAATCATTCAAATTAATATTTTGAATGTAATTGATATTTTCAAAATTTTACATATCTGCGCCAAAGATTTGAATTTCAAACTGATATATTGTGAATTATTTTATAATATCACATTGAAGTACTTATAAATATTTATAGCACAAGAATAATTTCAGAGGGAATTCAACGGATTTATGTGCCTGTTGAGCTGACATGAACTACTTTAGAATGTTTACATGTCATTTATTGCAAACATCAGAAAATCGGTATTCTGGAGATTCCACTGTCCACAAAAGCACAGTGGTTAGCACTGTTGCCTCACAGCATCAGCATCCCAGGTTCGATTCCAGCCTCGGGCAACTGTTTGTGTGGAGTTTGCACATTCTCCCTGTGTCTGCTTGGAGTTTCCTCCCACAATCCAAAGATGTGTAGGTCAGGTGAATTGGCCATGCTATATTGCCTATAGTGTTAGGTGCATTAGTCAGAGGGAAATGGGTCTGGGTGGGTTACTCTTCAGAGGGTCTGTGTGGACTGGTTGGGCCGAAGGGCCTGTTTTCACGCTGTAGGGAATTTAATAAAACACAAACTGCAATGGACAAAATTACAAAATAGGAACAGAATTTGATTATCGGGCTTTCAAGCCCACTCCGCCATCAATAAGATCATGACTGATTTGTTCCATTTGTTCCCATTAACCCACTCAAGTCCCCTGAGTATCCATCTCTGTCTTAAAAATATCTAACAACTCAACCCCCAGTGCCTTCTGAGGCAGACAGTTCTGAAATCGCCCAATCCACTGTGGGAAAGAGCTTGTTTTCATCTCTGTCCTGAATAGATGCCCCTACTTTGCACTGCTAGCTTTAAATATGGCACTCTGGTGGAAACCCCAGAAGATCCCAGCAGTTGTGTGTGCTTCTATCAAGATGTGATGCTTACATAATGGTAAACTGTGCTGAATTTTGTGAAATAACTTACTGGAGCTCATGAAGAGAAATCCTCCATGAAACTTCCCAAAATTGACATTGAGCAAAACTTTGGCAAAATGCAGCCCTGTGGCTCCCTAGTCATCATCTCCCAAACTCCCATAACCTTTGCCTTCTAGAAGCACAAAAGCAATAGATGCATAGGGACATCATCACCTGAAAGTTTCCCTCCAGACACACACCATCCTCAGTTGCAACTATGTTGCTGTTCTTTTGCTGTTGCTGGCTCAAAATCCTAGAAATCCCTCTCTAACAGCGCTGCAGCTATTTCAACATAACCTGTCCTGCAGCACGTCAGGAAGTCAGCTCACCACCGCTTTCTAAAGAGGTAAAAATAATGACTGCAGATGCTGGAAACCAGATTCTGGATCAGTGGTGCTGGAAGAGCACAGCAATTCAGGCAGCATCCGACGAGCAGCAAAATCGACGTTTCGGGCAAAAGCCCTTCATCAGGAATTCCTGATGAAGGGCCTTTGCCCGAAATGTCGATTTTGCTGCTCGTCAGATGTTGCCTGAATTGCTGTGCTCTTCCAGCACCACTTATCCAGAACCACTTTCTAAAGGGCAATTAGTGATGGACAGTAAATAATGGCTTAACAAATGGCAACCCCTGAATGAATAGCGAAAAATTATTCAGTCGTCTGACCATCTAACAATAAACAGGAAGATTATCTCAAAAAGTGGATATGAAACAGGTTTTAATTTGAACATGGATTTCATCTAGTTCCATAGAATGAAAGATTAGTTTGACACTTTTAAATCAGACAGAACATGCTGCTTTGGTTATCCTGGAGCACATTGAGATACATACAGAAAAAATATATACCCATTCCTTGGCATCTCAAAGATTAACTTCAATATACTGGAAATTACAGACTGAAAATTTCCTAATGCAGAAGCATACGCCTATCCTAAAGGACATCCCATTAACATGACATGTTAAAATTAAGTATTGGGCAGCATATGGCTTCCTTAGTCTTTGATAAGGAACAGCAACATTTTATTTACTTGAAAACTCAATAAAAACATTGTCCAAAAGCCATAAAAGTTCAGGGTTTCTAAATCACCTGTGTGACAAATGGTAGAGTACATAGTTTGCATACGTAACAAATAAAATTCATAGATTAAATTTATGTGTCAGTATTAAAGAAAAGTTCAAAGTCAAACTGGAACTACATTTTTGTGTCTTTTTGATTTATTCTTCATATTTTGAGAAAATGCATGAAATTTCCATAAGCATTTTACAAAAAACGAGTGAACCATATTAATTTAATAGAAAAACAGTATGTTTTCACTTTGAACATAAAATAAGAAATTTACAAAAAATATTTTAAAAGAGAGCCTGTGATAAATGGATTTTTTAAACTATAATTTTCTCAGTAATTTTGTGGAAATGAGGTTTTACAAAAATAAATTTGACTTGACTAAGCAAGTGAGAAATTACTTGAAAGTTTTGTTTGCTTGTGGTTGGTAATAAACACTTTCTGTAAGAAAGAACAGCTAGATGGTTTTGATGAAAGGTATGGTTTTTCTGGCCCAAGCTAATACAAACTTTGAAAGTTTATCTGAAAACGCTTTGACACAAAGGACTTTTACTCAAAGACACAACTATGTTTTAAAAATCTAGTACGTAACAAAACAGGCCAAAGTATACTAATTTCGTCGAGATATTGTGATTTTTAATTTGTTTGAGACATCAACAATTATTGTGGAGTCACACATGGATCTTGTGGCCAAAGGAGAGGGCAGGTTTTTAAGATTCGAAGAGTGTGGTGCTGAAAAAGCATGGCTGGTCAGGCAGCATTTGAGGAGGAGGAGAGGCGATGCTTTGAGCATAAGCTCTTCATCAGGAATGAGGAGATGACCCAAGGGGGCTGAGAAATAAATAGGAGGTGGGATTGGTCTGGGGGCAAGGTAACTGGGATTGCAATAGGTATATCAAGGTGGGAATGAAGGTGATAGGTCAGAGAGGAGGGTGGAACGGATAGGTAGGAAGGAAGATGGACAGGTGGGATAGTTCAAGAGGGCGGTGCCGACTTGGAAGGTTCATCTGGGGTAAGGTGGGGGGAGAGGAAGTGAGGAAACAGATAAAATCAACATTAGTTCCTTGTGGTTGGAAGGTCCCAAGGCGGAAGATGCCACATTCTTCCTCCAGCCTAGAGTTTGGTGGCGGAGGAAGCCCAGAACTTGCACGTCCTTGGGGAAGTGGGAGGGGGAGTTAAAGTATTCAGCCACATGGTGGTGGGTTGTTTAGTGTGGGTGTTCCAGTGATGTTCTCCGAAAAGTTTCACAAGTTGGCGTCTAGTCTCCCCAATGTAGAGGATACCATCAGAGAACAACAGACACAGTGGATAATGTGTGTGAAAGTACAAGTAAATCTCTGTCGGATGTGGAGGGATCCTCTGGGGCATTGGATGGAGGAGAGGGGAGAGGTGTGGGCACAGTTTTGCACTTCTTGCGATGGCAGAGGAAGGTGCCAGGAGTGGAGGTTGGGTTGGTGGGTGTCATGGAGCTAACAAGGAATGATGGAGAAAATGGTCTCTCCAGATGCAGATAGGACTTGGGAGGGAAATATATCCGTGGTGGTGGGGTCTGTTTGTAGGTGACAGAAATGGCGGAGAATGATGCGTTGTATCCAAAGGTTAATGGGGTGGAAGGTGATGACCAAGGGGGTTCTGTCCTTGTTGCAATTGGAGGAATGGAGTTCAGGGGTGGAGGTGCGGGAAGTAGAGGAGATACGCTGGAGGGCAACATCGACCACGTCTGTTCAAACTCACCGACTCCCACAGTTACTGGACTACACATCCTCCCACCCTGCTTCTACACTATCCCTTATTTCCCATTCCTCTACTGTGCCGCATCTGCTCCCAGGAGGACCAATTCCACTAAAGAACATCCCAAATGGCCTCCTTCTTCAAAGACTGCAATTTTCCCTCCCAATAGGTCGATGATGCTCTCCAGCGCATCTCCTCTACTTCCTGCACCTCTTCCTTTGAACCCCACCCCTCCAATCACAACAAGGACAGACCCCCCCGTGATCTTCACCAACCGCTGGATACATCACATCACTTCCCTCCCCCACCAATTTCTGCCACCTGCAGACCCCACCACCAGGGATATATCCCTCCCCACGCTTATCTGCATTCTGGAGAGACCCATTCCCTCCATGACTCCCTTGTTAGGTCCATGACCCCCAAAAACCCACCCTCCATTCCCAGCACCATCCCCTGTCATCGCAAGAAGTGCAAAACCTGCACCCACACCTCCTCTGTCACCTCCGTCCAAGACCCCAAAGGATCTTTCCACATCCGACAGAGATTTACCTGTACTTCCACACGTCATCTACTGTGTCCATTGCTCTCGATGTGGTCTCCTCCACATTGGGGAGACAGGACGCCAACTTGCTGAACATTTCAGAGAACATCCTTTAGATACCCACAATAACAACCCCATCTCCCTGTGGCCGACCACTTTAACTGCCCCTCCCACTCTGCCAAGGAAATGCAAAGCCTAGGCCTCCTCCACCACCAAAGTCTGGCCACCCGATGCTTGGAGGAAGAATGTGCCATCTTCTGACTTGGGATCCTCCAACCACACGGGATCAATGTGGATTTCTCATTTCCCCATCACCCACCTTACCCCAGATCCAACCTTCCAACTTGCTTTATCCCACCTGTCCATCTTCCTTCCCACCTATCTGCTCTACCCTCCTCACCAACCTATCACCTTCATCTCCACCTTCATCTACCCATTACATTTGGGGTGGCATGGTGGTTCGGTTGGTTCCACTGCTGCCTCACAGTGCCAGGGGCCTGAATTTGATTCCAACCTCAGGCAACTGTCAGTGTGGAGTTTGTACATTCTCCCCGTGTCTGTGTGGGTTTCCTCCGGGTGCTCCGGTTTCCTCCCACATCCAAAAATGTGCAGGTCAATTGGACACACTAAATTGTCCATAGTGTTAGGTGCATTAATCAGGGGCAAATATAGGGTAGGGGAATGGATCTGGATGAGTTATTCTTCAGAGGGTCAGTGTGGACTTGTTGGTCCGAAGGGCCTGTTTCCAGACTGTAGGGAATCTAATCTAAACATTCCCAGCTATCTTCACCCCCAGCCCCATCCCCCTCCCATTTATCTCTCAGCCCCCTTGGGCCACCCCCTCATTCCTGATGAAGAGCTTATGCGCGAAATGTCGACTCTCCTGCTCCTTCAGATGCTGCCTGACTGGCTGTGCTTTTCCAGCACCACACTCATCAACTGCAGTATCTGCAGTCCTCTCTTTCTCTGGGTTTTTGAGATTACAAGGCTGTATTATGAGATTACATGGATGTATTCGGTGGGACATTTAGCATGATATTATTTCACTGGGAATTAACATTACATTCTTCTTGGCATACACAGAAATGGCTAAGTTGTTGCCACATATCAGTAAAGATTTGTAGGTTCATACAGACAAGCTATTGCAAAAGGAGCTAATACATACAAACTATTGCATGTTAAGGAATGAATTATAAGATAGTAAGAAGTGAAGTCATTTGTATGATCATGACTTCAAAAGAAAAGTTAGGAATTGGGCAAACACTATTTAGCCAATCTGAGATTGATCATATGCTGTCCATGCATTGACAAGCTAATCAAAATTCAGGATGTCTCCAATCATGCACAGAGGGTAGTGCCAAGCAAGGTTAATAAGCAATCATTTTTAATGTTTCGGTGCAGAGAAGGGAAGACTAAGGACAAAATGACAAATTTAGTCAACAAAAAGCAAACAGACATGTGTCCAGTGAGCCAGAAACACAATCTGGTGTCCTGAATTTGATCAACTGAAAATTTACTGCTTTTATTGAATATAATTTATTTTATACTTATCATATTAAAGCAATAAATTTGAAAAATGTGATGAAATGTACTTGTTCCTGGAATAGATCTTTGGAACCAATCAGGACAAGTAAACGTTTAGATTGTGCTGCACAGTCTGTAATTGTAATTGATTTAGTTCTTGCAAGAAAAGTTAAAGTGAACACTTAAATTATATGAAGTTGTCTTCAATCTTTAACTTAGCATCCACAGAATTAAAACACTTCAGTTATTGTTTCTTGTGATTAAAAACTTCCAAACCACATTTTGAATAAGTTATCATCTCAGTTATATTAAGGAGAACAATGGTTGTAACTACACAACCTATTCACAAAGGCATTATGTATCACCATTGGTGAAGCAATACTACTCAAGGAAAATTACTTAGAGCACATTTTTGTTTTTTATTTAAATAATCATTTGAAACCACCATGTGCAGAATTAGTCTGTCATCCCAATAATAAAAACAAATTTCTCCTACTTTATTTAAACATAAGACCTTTTTAAGTTTATTATTTTGGTAACATGATTCAACTGGAAGAAGTTGGAAACATCAATTGAGATGCTGCAACTGATGCTCTGGTCTAGGTAACAACACTTCTGTTAATTGCTGAATATATGCAAACTTGACCTTCTCAAAGAATACCAATTGTTTTTGCGGCATAATTACAGCAGGAATTGAGAAAAATTATTTGCACATAATTATCTTGAATTTTTGCATCGAGAACACTACTTGTGATAATTTGATTTTTCCTTCATGCCTGTTTGAGATAAACCTTTATTTCTATAAACTTTCAAATAAATGTTCATTTTACTGTAATTAACATTTTAGCTGACAACATGGCTTAACTTATGAGAAGTGAAATTATCCAGTGATTTGCAAAAACTTATGTTTTAAAGTTAACTAATTAGTTGAATATTGTTAAAATCACAACACCAGGTTATAGTCCAGCAGGTTTATTTGGAAGCACTAGCTTTCGGAGCACTGCTCCTTCATCAGGTGATTGTGGAGAATAAGATCGCAAGACACAGAATTTATAACCTTACAATGTGTCTTACAATCTTATTCTCCACAATCACCTGATGAAGGATCAGCGCTCAGAAAGCTAGTGCTTCCAAATAAACCTGTTGGACTATAACCTGGTGTTGTGTAATTTTTAAACTTTGTACACTCCAGTCCAACACTGATGCATTCAAATCATGCCTTGAATATTTGTCAGGTTACATACAATGAGTGTCTTCACATTAGACAACACATTACACATGAGAAATAGAAGAGAACAAAAGGGCTGAAAAGTGATGAACAAAAGGGGATTAACATCAGGAGAAAAATGTTTTGGTCAAATTTTAACTTGGATTGTTTTCACTGGAAAGACAAAGGCTGAGAGGTGATAGACCTGATAGAGATCTACAAAATTTATGAGATGCATAGATAGGGTGGATAGTCAGAGACCTTTTTCCAGGGTGGAAAGGTCAACTACAAACCTGTGCAGGTTCAAGGTGAAAAATTTAGGGACAGTGTGCAGAAAATGTTTCACAGAGGATTATGGGTGCCTGAAACTCTCTGCCAGTGAAGGTGGTGGAAGCAGGCACATTAGGAATTTTAATGCTATATTGATTGAGACATAGAAACCACATATGGGCAATAAATTAGGTCTAAAAATGAACATTAAGAATTGGTGCGAGCTTGATGAGCCAGAGAGCCTGTTCCTGTGCTGTATTGTTTTCTAATAATTAAAATCCAACTAATATCCAGGATATGATAGCCTGCATTATTGGGCAGGCATTCTAAAAGAGGTAGCTGCAGAGTTAATAAATGCACTGGTTTCTGAAATTTTCTAGGTTCTAGTACAGTCCCAGCAGATTGACAGTTAGCAATCTAACTCCACTACAAGAAAAGAGGGAGACAGTCAAGCCTCAGTCAACAGGAAAAGGCTACAATCTCATGTTAAGGAAGTCTTATCCAAGCACATAGCAAATCACAGTACAATCAGGCAAGGCATGTTTTACAAAAGAAAAATTGTAGTTAACGAACTTCTTGGGAGTCTTTTTTGGGATGTAACTAGCAATATTAATAATGAGGAATGAGTGGATTTCTTCACTCAAAAGCATTAGGAATCTTTGGAATTCGCCTCTCCAAATGAATGCATCTTTACTGAATATCTTTAATGCAGAGATGGACAAATTGTTGTCTCTTGATTCTCTGCGAGAGCATGAGCTGCAGGAAGGAAAATAGACTTGAGGCATAAGATGTTGCATGGCAGAGTAGGCTCACACGGCTACATATAGTCTTTTCATGCTCCTATTTGGCATGTTCTTGAGCTGTATAAAAGTGCCAATTATACCAAGTAACATTTTTATATTTACTTTTATTTCTGTGTTTCATGTTTTTCATGGCACTTATCTTTTACTGGGTCATTAATTTATAAATTAGTTAACTGGTGAAGCAAATGTATTTAACTTGCGTGACACCACAAGACAAAATTCTTGCAGTACTTTCTTCAGCCCAGTCTCTCCACGCAATGGATACTTTGCAAAATACTGATGGACTGAAACCAAATGTATCAAGGGGTGACCACATCACCTGAAGCCTGACTCAAAATTTTCCTCAATTATCAAAATACAAAACACTGCAATTCATTCAGTAAATTACTAATTTTATCATAACAAAATTAAAAATCAATTGAACCTCTGTCAAAAAAAAGTTGTCTTTGTGGATGACTGAATTTCTAATGTTACAGAATTAGAACAAATCTACAAATAGTTGTACAAATGTCTTTTATAGCAATATAGAAATGAACACATTTTGTATTTAGTTACAAGAGTAACTAAATCATTGTTCGTATAAAATACAGTAAAAGTTATCAATAAAATATAGGTCATTACAAACTCATTACACAAATGATGGACAGTAATGCTTTGTATAATTTTCAAAATCTATAAACTAGAATTGAAAAATAATTACATTTTCTTAGACTGGAATCCGTAAATCAAAATTCCAATGGCTAGTTGCAACTTCATAATGGCAACAGAGACTGCTGAGAATTCTTACACCTGATCTCTTACATAATTTGCTTTGCTTACACTCCAATCTCCCAAAATCTGTAGCAGTTTTTAAATCTTTTTGACTATTCTGTTGTCCCAGGTCCGTCCTCATATTTTCACTTACTTCACAATGTATTGCAAGACTCAATACAACTGTACCATACAACGAATACGCTCCATTACACATTCTGAAAAGTTATTATTGGCAACATTAGAAAAACTATTCTGCTATCTTTTCAAGGGTCAACACAAGACATTCACAAACAAAACATTGCTACACTGTGGTAGCAGAAATTATTTGAGCATTAGCATGTAAAGAGATAGTCAATGCCCTCAGGCAAACCTTGCTCCACAGTGAGTCAATCACTGTAATATTCATCATTGCACTGCCATCATTTAAAACTATGTTTATAATCTTGCTGGAGGCAAAATGCACCATTTACAAAGTCATATGAATACTGTGCAATTCTGCTTGTTATCCACTGGGCTTGATTGTTTTAATATCCACATCATAACGTGGCACCAGATTTCACTTTGGAAGAAAGAGCTTGTTTGAAACGTCGTTTTAAATCTTGCATGTTGGGTGACTTGGGGCGTGGAATAATTGATCCTCTTCGTTTTTCTCCATTATTGTTCATATGCAGTTTGCTCACCTCTTTGTAGGCATGTTGAAAAACATCATACACATCCTCATAATTTTCCCTGGTAGAGATTTCTAAGAAAGTTGCACCAAGCTCATTTGCTAATTGGATTCCATCATTAGTCTGAACTTGTCTGGCATGCAATAGGTCACTCTTATTAGCAACAATGATCACAGGGACTTTTGTATCAGGGTACATTTTGCGTATATGCTGATACAGGGGTCGAATCAGTTTGTAACTGTTGTAGTCTGTTATTGAATACACCAAGATAAATCCCTCAGCCCAGTGAATGCACCTGGAGACAAGGTCAGGAAAACGTGCACACTCTCCTTGAGCCTAAAAAAAGAAATTTCAGAAATTAGCCCATTTGTTAGATTTGCAAATTCAATGTCAAAGAAAAACTGATCCATTATGTTCTACAACGGAATTGCATAATATTAATAAAGTTATGATATTGTTCAAATAAGCTACAAATCAAAACTGACAACTTCATTAAATTAGTCTTTGTGCTAATTATTCAAATAACCTGCAAACTCTGAATTTGGCTTCAGGGAGTTTTATTCTTTATTGACATCAAGAATAATAGGATTCTTTCTGGTGTCCTCAGTTTTGTACCTCATATTCCTAAAAATGAGATTGTCACAAAGCATACCTGGACACAAGGTGTGTCTTGCACTTGGACTGAAAGCTGCTCCCCTTCAATATGAACCAGTCTTGAATAAAGATTTCCTATAAATTAGAACAATGGTTTGTTAGCAAGTATTTATTATTTATTGATTTTAGTATTCAATTTTAAATGATTAAGAAATACACACCTGTATTTGATTCATAATCCCCAATAAATCTCTTAGTTAAGAACCGGACAATCAATGCTAGAAAGAAACAAAAATATTTATCAATATTTTGCTGTTACAGCTATTGCAGTTGTTCTTTCATATGCATTTGAGAAATTGAAAATTTATTATATTCATTGGAAGCACCAGTGACACCTGCTTTAATATCCAGACAATACAAAAGTGTTAATTCAGCAGTTTTATATCTATCCTTTTTAAAAGAAGAACAGCTTCAATATTGGTTTTTGGTGCAAAAGTTCCAATGGGTAGTAATCCTAAAGTAAACTTGGTCACATTCACCGAGGCTGGTTCTTGTGATGATCTGTGTTGCCACTGGAATGTTCCATTATTGGAAGTTGATAGTGCTACTATGGATCAGAACTAACAAAAGAAAATTAAAATAAAATCAGTTACTAGGATGAAAATACAAAATCAGAGGAATTAAGCCATTCGGTCCCTTCAACTAATTCCTCCACCAAATAAGATCATATCTGAACTGATCACTCCATGTTCCTACCTACTTACGATAACCTTTCGACACTAATTTTTCAAGAACCTATCTACCTCTGCTTTAAAAATATTCAAGGACTCTGCTTCCAACACCTTTTGAGGAAGAGTGTTCCAAAGCTCATGATCCTCTGAGGAAATATTTCTACTCACTTCTGTTTTAAATGGGCGACAGTTTACTTCAAAGTGTTGCTCTACATCTAGATCTTTTCACATGCTTCCTATCAAGTCCTCTCTGGATTTTATGTTTCAATCAATTCACCTCTTACTCAAAACTCCAATGGGTACAAGCCTACACTGTCCAACTTTTCCTAGGCAAAAGTGAGGACTGCAGATGCTGCAAATCAGAGTCTACATTAGAGTGGTGCTGGAAAAGCACAGCCAGCCAGGCAGCATCTGAGGAGCAGGAAAAAACAACAACATTTCAGGCAAAAGCCCTTCATCAGGACTGGTGGCTCCCTGTCTTCAGGGTGGAGGGATAAATGAAAGGGGGTGGGGCTGGGGAGAAGGTAGCAAAGAGTACAGTAGGTGGATGGGGGTGGGGATGAAGGTGATAGGTCAGAGGAGGGTGGAGCAGTTAGGTGGGAAGGAAGATTGGCAGGAAGGACCAATCATGAGAATGGTGCTGAGCTGGAAGGTTGGAACTGGGATAGGATAACCTATTCTTTTGAGGTATTCATGTAATAAATATTCCTTGAACTGATTTCAATGTATTTACAGGTTGCCTTTAAACATGAGGATATTGTACAACACTCTAGATGTGCTGTCAACAATCCTCTATATAAATGAAGCATAACCACTCTACCTTTATCTTCAATTAAAAATAATATTCTGTTAACCTTCCTAACAACTTTATGTACCTGTATACTACCATTTTGCAATTTGTACAATAGGACACACAGATTCCTATGTACCTCAGAGTTCTGCAACTTCTCACTGTTTAGATAATATGCTTCTGTTTTATATTCTTGCCAAAAGAAAACATTTTACTTTGTCCCATTATACTCCATTAGCCACTCAATTCTTTACCTTCCTCAACTTATTTTCCCTGATATCTTTGTGTCATCAGAAAATTTAGCAGCCATCTCTTTGACCCCACCATCATGTCATTTATACAAGTTGTAAGAAAGTGGAGTTCCCAGAACAGATCCCTGCAGTATATCACTTCTCACACCTTGCCAATCATTAAAAAAAAGCCACATTTATGCTTCCTTCCTTGTTGCCGGTTAGCTAGCTGATCTTGGAACCATGACAATATATTACTCCCAAATCATGGGCTTTTAATTTCCAGAGTAGCCTTTGAAGTTGAATCTTAAGTGTCTTTTGAAAATCTAAGTACAGTTCAACCACCAGTTCCCCTTTATTCATAGCTCATATTCCTTCCGCCAAAGAACTCAAATTGGTTAAATGTGATTTCCCCTCAAATCCATAAAGAGTCTGCTTGATCACCTTAAAATGTAATAGCTTCTAATATCTTGCCCGAGAGAGAAGTTAAACTAACTAGTTCAAAGAAAAAAAGCCAAAGACCAAATCTAATAACAGGCATTCCACCAGATCGCAGAAAAACTGTTGGTAGCTGTGATATTATTTAAGTTTGGAATGACATGTGATTTCTTTTATTATTAATGCATGAAAAGATTCTAAAGACATCCTTCATTGTGCTTGTTTCTACATATTTGCGTTTTATTCATTGGGGTGGTTGTGCAGAGTAGCAGAGGGCCCTCAAATGTTTAAATTCACTGAGAGAACTATTTTAGTGGTAATATTCAAATTCTCTTTCTTTCAGGGAGATTGAGGCTAGGATTGCTGCTGTATAGGAGCATTTTACTGGATATGTAAAAGATACACATAGCTATTTGTAAGTACAACAATACAGTATTTAGTAGCTCTTTAAATGCAGTAATTCAATAATTAAATCAAGCTATGTGAAAGAACTCCGCTCTGAATTGCTATATCAGAGTTGGAGATCACTGATTTGGTTTACATGATCTTTGTTGATGGTAGCAGTGACTTATGTCTAAACAGGAAGTCACTGTATAACTAACAGTTTTGCAAGTTTCTGAAATCTAAAGATATGCCATTTTCAGTTGAAGTGTATCAAAAACAGTGGATTATTTCTCAATGAAAAGAGAATTACTTCTGGCTATTAAAAGTCAGATGTTGCATTAGCTATGAAAGAAATCAATTATTGTTTCTATTTATTAAATCAGGGAAATATTTATCTTTCAGATTATCAGGAAAAACACAATGATTTCTTCTGCTCTTGTACATCCTGTCAGGAAACTGAAGGAAAACAAACTCATAAGTTTCTATTTACTCCCAAATAATAGAGCATTTTCTTTTTAATTGCAGTATCTGTACCACTGAACAAAAAAAATACATATGCAAATTTGAGAAGATGCAAAAATACCCTTTTTAAAAATCCTTGTATTTGGCTTATTCAATATAGCACAAATAGCAAACATTTAATTTCATCCAACTGCACATATGTTTTAAACTCAAGGCAAATAAACACTAATAAAAAAGAAGATCAAGATGAATTTAAGAGCTAATCTGCCTATCCATTGTCTAGTCTCAATGTAAATTGGTGTATACATATTCAACTAGCAAGGTGAAGTTTGGGCTTTTGTCAAATCGGCTCCTACTATGATTATTCAGAGCGCAACTATTTTTGTCAACTTTGTCAAAAGAGATTCTACTCACATTACATGTGCAGAATAGAAGCGTTTGTTGAAATAGACAACTAAGATTATTTGACTCATGCACGTTTGCAAATTCATTGCAAGCTTTTTGAAAAAATTTTTTTAAAAAAATATGTTGGAGTACCTTAAACCAAGCAAATTCTATCTAAGCTAAAAGGGAAATGTTTTCTTTCATTTAATTTATACTCACTGACTGCATCACTTTTTTAAAAAAAAATTCATTCAATCAAAGTATGCAGGTTTCAATCACATGGTCAGCATTTATTGCCCATCACTAATTGCTGCCTTCTTGTAACACTGCGGTCTATTTGAGATAGGTAGCCTCACAGTGCTGTTAGGGAGAGAGTTACAGGACTGTGATTCAGTGACACTGAAGGAACCACAACATACTTCCAAATCAGGATGATGAGTGGCTTGAAGAGAAACATACAGGTGGAGGTTTTCTGATGTATCTGCTACCCTTATCCTTTTAGATAGCAATGGCTGTGGGTTTGGAAAGTGCTGTCAAAGAAGCTATAGTGAATTTCTGCAGTGTTTCTTGCAGATGGTACACTCTGCTGCTGCTGCTGCTCTGCATCAATATAAAGTGAGCAGATGTAGTGCCAATGAAGCAAGTGGCTTTGTCCTCAGTGGTGTCAAGCTTCTTGACTGCACTCATTCAGCACATCCTCTATCAACATCCTCAGGATTACCATTGACCCGAAACAGCTAGGACTAGCTATGTAAATTCTGTGGCTACAAAAAAAAAACAGGTCAGAGACTAGGAATACAATAGCAAGTAACTTACTATGTGACTTCCCAAAGATCGTCCACCATCTACAAGGCACCAGTCAGGAGTGCAATGGAACATTCCCCACATGCCTGGATGAGTGCAGTTCCAACAACACTAAAGAAGCTGGACATCAAGATGAAAGCAGCCCACTTGGCAGGCACCACTTCCAGACATTCACTCCTTCACTACTGATGCTCAATAGCAGCGGTGTGTATCATCTCTGGAATTCACTGTAGAAAGTCACCAAGGATGAGTAGACAGCACCTTTCAAACTCATGACCATTACCATTGAGAAGGCAAAGAGCAGCAGAAAAATTAGAATACGATCATCTGCATGCTTCACACCAATTGCCAGGTTTCAAACCACACACCAAGCTGATTTGGAAATATATCACCACTTCTTCACTGTTGGACAAAATCCTGGAAATCCTTACTGAACAGCATTGTGGGGGTACCTACACCAAACTGATTGCAATAGTTCAAGGCGGCAGCTCACCACCACCACCACCTCCTCAAGGGAAACGGAGGATGGGCAAAATAAATGCTGCCCCAGCCAATGAAATCCACATCCCAGAAAGAATTTTTTTAAAAACTTACTAAATTCAAAACAGATGCATTTTGGCATTAAGATTTCCCTCTGTATAACTCTTGCAATGTAACTTAGCTATAACTTCCAAAACGCACCCTTACTCCTATTCACGTGTTATCATTTACTAGAGTATTTCCATTGTCTTTGAAACTGAATCTACCAACTAATACACAGATACCTTGAGCAGCTTTATGTTGATGACTCACATGCACTAAAAACTGTGCAAACATCTTAGAATCATTCAGTTGCTTGGTCCCATTATTCAATGTAGCATATGGGGATTAGTTTTTCACACCAATTATGTCAAAACAAGAACACTTTGAATATAAAAATTTGAATTGTGCAAGTCCAGATGGACTTAATATGGCTCAGAGCTAAATTATGTTGTGTGTACAAATCCCAAAGGCCACATGTGTAATTAAATTATCACAAACTTTTCAAATTCACATTCAATGGCTTGAATCCAAGGTGGCTCCCAATTCTCCTTATATACCTTGCCCCCTACAATAGACTAGTGGAAAACTGCCCATTTTAAACAAAGAATATGCTCATTGCTCAGATCTGAGGAAGGGTCACTCAACCGGAAATATTAACTCAGATTTCTCTCCACAGATGGTGCCAAACCTGTTGCGCCTTTCCAACAATTTAACTTTTGTTTCTGCTCATTGTACATCTTTTCGAAAAGAAAACTGATTTCTGTCCAGTGGGCAAACTAAGTCGTTTAAAAAGAAATTCAAAACAAAGCCAAAGTACAAAAGGGCCACAAGAGGTAATCACAGTCCTTCTGAAAACAACCTGTGAACAATTTCCAGACCTTTTGTATTGGAACTGAACACAATACATTCCAAGGCAGGAGTAAGACACCCGATGAAGGGCTTTTGCCCGAAACGTCGATTTTCCTGCTCCTCGAATGCTGCCTGACCTGCTGTGTTTTTCCAGCACCACTCTGATCTAAACTCTGGTTTCCAGCATCTGCAGTCCTCACTTTTGTCTACCTTTGATTGTAGGGAATTCTTGTCATTGTATTGGCCAATCAGGCTCACACGAAAATAAAATCTGATCGTTAACTCATTGCTAATTGGCAGTCATAATTTCCAAGGTTACTATAGTGACCACACTTCAGGAGTACATAGTGGCCGTGAAGAGTTGGTGAAACGCATTATATAAACGTGAATCTTTCCTCGCCTTTGTCCACCTGTCTTAATATTTCGGTGTGTAGTTTGGTGTCAGGTTTTGTCCTATTTGTTTCTACAACGCTTTCGAATGTTACCTGAAAGGCGCTATGCAAATACAAATCCCTATTATTACCAGTTGTAACTGTCCAACACATCTGAACGTGCAAGTCAGCGCGCTACTTCTGGAGGCAAATCTCAGAGTCCGCCTCAAAAATACCTTTTTCACAGACTCAAAAATCCTTCAGGAAACAATTGCCAGGTTTCAAATGTAAAAGCGGGACAGTGTCCGCTGGGAGGCACGCCTGGCATGTAATGCCCCTGCACTTGGCCACAACGCCATCAGGTTTTGTACTGGGCAGCAAGAGGAATCCCATTCCATCTATTTGGGACAAACCGAATCCTAAATTTCAGAGTGAAAAGACTGTCCTCAGTCTGGAGACTTAATGATAGTTGAGTTGTAACCAATATGAATACAGACCAATCATGCAAACAGGTATTTCATGGTTACTCAACCATTCAATACAGAAAACACATTGTTGATGCTGGATTTAATCGTCGAATGAATCCATCAGATGTGACAAATATTTGTTCGTGTTCAATTGATTTAGTTTAATAGACATACCGTTCATTTCAAAAGTAAACTGTCGATCGACATTTCTGTAGGCGGCTCAATCACCTCTTACCTGTTTTCCCAACAGTGCTTGACCCTAAAACTGCGATCTTGATGTCTCTGTTCATCACATTGTCGCATGACTCCGGGATTGGAACCAACAGTAAGTTCGTCGACATATTATAAAAACGCATGGGTCCCCTGGCAGTGTTCCGGCAACTCGATGGAATTGCAGAGAGCGGCTGCTCTGATTAACTGAGACCTGCAGCTCTTCTCTGACCAGGTTTGGTACAATCAGCAACTCACAAAACTGCGCCAATCCCACGCAGATCTACTCGAATCGTCTGGCCGTTCTTTGTGCCTGGGTTCTGAGAGCTCTCGCCTCTTCATATACACAGTGCTGTGGGTGAGCAGCCTCCCACTCCTCACACAAACCAATAGGACTGCACTGACGAACATAGCAACGTAAATCGCCTGAATACGTCCAGACGTAGCAACTTCCTCGCATTATACCTGCACCTAGGGTGAAAGGGTATTTTAGGCAGCACCGAATGGCTGCTTTACAAATAACACAGACTATAATCTTGATTTGTTCGCTTTAGTCGAACTTTTCTTAGTGGACTGCCAATGTCGGCATCAAACAGGTCAAGAATGGCACGGTAGGATCCAATTAAGAGGGACACTGCCTAGTTCAATAAAGCAGTGACCCATTCAGCTACAGGCACGTATCATGACAGGCAGGTAACATGTGTCCATGGGGAAAGATTATCACACGTCTACATGTGGGAAGTGCTTTCTAAAATGGGATTTGGGGAGGGAATCGGCAATTAGTGTCGAGAGGGGGTTGCTGGAAAAGCACAGCAGGTCAGGCAGCATCCGAGGAACAGGTAAATCGACGTTTCGGGCCAGAGTCCTTCACCAGGAATGCTGTGCTTTTCCAGCAACACACTCTCAACTCTGATCTCCAGCATCTGCAGACCTCACTGTCTCCTAATCCGCAATTAGATTTGGCTGCCCCATACCAACGTTGTTAGTGCAGTCTCAATCAATGGGTGGGAATCAGAAAGCTTATCGATCAGATCCAGAGTCAGGCAGGGGTGCCCATTCTCCTGCATTGTTGGTATGTTGTATAGAGTGTTTTGCGGAGTCCATCAGGAAGAATGCGAGCCTGAGAGGAGTGACTATTCCAGGCAGCAGAGGTCTGTAAGTCAAAGCCTCCCTGTACATGGATGATTTTGTCATATTCTGCTCAAATCATCTGTCAGTGCACAGACTCATGAGCATCTGCGACCAGTTTGAACTGGCCTCAGGAGCCAAGGTAAATCGAGGCAAGAGTGAGGCCATGTTCTTTAGGAACTGGACAGACTGATCTTTCATCCATCAGCACAGATTACCAGAATATGCTGGGAATATGGTTCGGAGGGACTGGGGCACGTGCAAAACATTGGGAGGAGTGCATTACCAAGTTGAGGCAGAAATTGGTGTTTTGGCAACACTGTTCCCTCTCGATTTGCGTCAAAACCTGGTCATCAGGTCTGAGGCACTCTCTCTCTCGTACATGTCACAGGTCTGACCTATTCCTCAAACCTGTACCATTACAGTTACCTGAGCCATCTTTCACTTCATCTGGAGGTCTAAGATGGACCGTGTGCACAGGGACACCACTTACAAAGCTTTGGATAAACGGGTGAGTGGGGGAGAGAAGAATGCATCCAATGCTGCCTTCATCCTGATGGCCAGCTTTGCGTGCAGCTCGAGTATAGACCCTCTGTATCATCAGACCTTCATGGGGAAATTGCAAAGAAAAATATCTTTAACACAAGTCGTTCAGGAAGTGTTCAGCACATAGCATCCTCGACACCTTGTGGGAAAAGGAGAGGGTGGATCCTGTCATAAGGCTTCCTGAGCAAACTGTCAAAGTCATTTCACAGAATACCTCATCACCAGACCTTTGCAACGTGTACCGAGAGATCACTTGGATGGTGGTGAGAAGTGCAAAACCAGTATGCCCAGTCGATCTGTCCTAGTACATACTGCCCTCGAAGTGGCTATGGACTTGGGGGAGTAGATTGTCACACATGTCCTGCTGGAATGTACCTTTGCAAAGGAAGTCTGGAGACAGATGTGATGGTTTTTGTAGATGTTTGTCCTGTGCAACTCTGTGATGCAGGACTCAATGCTGTATTGTCTGTTCACCAGGATGCACAATGAGACAAATATTGACAACACCTGGAGGACCATTAATTCGGAGAAAGCTGTTCTTTGGTCTGTTTCACAACGATGCAGTCCGAAAAGAGTATACAGCTGGTCAGTATCACGGTGAAGCAGACCGGGGGGGGTGGAGAGTGCAGTGAGTTAGTATCACCGTGAAGCAGACCAGAGGGAGTGTGCAGTGGGTCGGTATCACTGTGAAGCAGACTGGGGGGAGTGTGCATTGGTCAGTATCACTGTGAAGCAGACCGGGAGGAGTGTGTCGTAGGTTCAGTATCACTGTGAAGCAGATTGGGGGGAGTGTGCAGTGGGACCGTATCACTGTGAAGCAGACCCGGGGGAGTGTGTAGTGGGTTAGTATCACTGTGAAGCAGACCCGGGAGAGTGTGTAGTGGGTTAGTATCACTGTGAAGCAGTTTGGTAGGAGTGTCACTACATACTGAGGTTCTACCTGTCCCGGTGTTGTGAAGGATGGGCCTGGCCTCGCTGCCGCGGAACGCTCCGAGTAGTTGGATCGTTCCGTATCACCTGTCCTTCGTGGAGAAGTTTATGAAGAAAAACACCTTTGACCACAAGTCCATCAGGAAGTGGTCAGCACGTAGTGTCCTTGAGACCCTTCGGGAAAAGGAGAGGGCGGATCCTATCGAGCGGTTCCCTGAGCAGACTGTCAAAGCCATTTGGCAGAATGCCTCATCGCCAGAACTTTCCAACAAGCACCAAGACATGGCTTGGCTGGTGGTGAGAAGGACTCTGCCTGTGAGATCCTTTATGCACGCCCGAACTCTCAGCTGCACCGCACGCTGCCCTCGAAGCGGCTGCAGGGGGGACGAGACTGTCACACACCTCCTTCTCGAATGTGCCTACGCAGAAGAAGTCTGGAGAGGAATGCAGGAGTGTTTGTTGAGGCTCGTCCCGAGCAGCGCCGTGACGCGGGACTCCATGCTCTACGGCCTGTTCCCCGGGACACACACCAAGACGAACGTCAACTGTGCCTGGAGGATCATCAACACGGTGAAGGACGCTCTCTGG
>NC_057715.1:82638436-82643258 GCF_004010195.1 Chiloscyllium plagiosum | reverse complement strand
TGTGTGCAGTGGGTCAGTATCACTGTGAAGCAGATTGTGGGGGAGATTGCAGTGGGTCAGTATCACTGTGAAACAGACCGGGGGGAGTGTGATCTGGGTCACTATCACTGTGAAGCAAACTGAGGGGAGTGTGCAGTTCATCAGTATCACTGTGAAGCAGATTGGGAGGAATGTGCAGATGGTCAGTATCACTGTTAAGCAGACTGGGAGGAGTGTGTATTTGGCCATTATCACTGTGAAGCAGACCGGGTAGAGTGTGCAGTGGGTCAGTATCACTGTGAAGCAGACCGGGGCGGGGTGTGTAGTGGGTCAATATCACTGTGAACCCGACTGGGTGGAGTGTGCAGTGCGGCAGTATCACTGTGAAGCAGACCTGGAGGAGTGTGCATTGGGTCAGTATTGCTGTGAAGTCGACCGGGGATTGTGTGCAGTGGGTCAGTATCACTGTGAAGCAGACCAGGGGGAGTGTGTAGTGTGTAGTGTGTCAGTATCTCTGTGAAGCAGATTGGGAGGAGTGTGCAGTGGGTCAGTATCTCTGTGAAGCAGATTGGGAGGAGTGTGCAGTGGGTCAGTATCACTGTGAAGCAGATTGTGGGGGTGAGTGCAGTGGGTCAGTATCACTGTGAAGCAGACCATGGAGAGTGTGAGCTGGGTCAGTATCACTGTGAAGCAGACCGGAGGGAGTGTGTAGTGGGTCAGTATCGCTGTGATGTAGACCGGGGAGAGTGTGCAGTGGGTCAGTATCACTGTGAAGCAGATTGCGGGGAGTGTGCAGTGGGTCAGTGTCACAGTGAAGTAGTTTGGGAGGAGTGTGCAGTGGGTCAGTATCACTGTGAAGCAGATTGTGGGGGCGAGTGCAGTGGGTCAGTATCACTGTGAAGCAGACCATGGGGAGTATGACCTGGGTCAGTATCACTGTGAAGCAGACCGGAGGGAGTGTGTAGTGGATCAGTATCACTGTGAAGCAGACCGGAGGGAGTGTGCAGTGGGTCAGTATCACTGTGAAGCAGACCGGAGGGAGTGTGTAGTGGGTCAGTATCGCTGTGATGTAGACCGGGGAGAGTGTGCAGAGGGTCAGTATCACTGTGAAGCAGATTGCGGGGAGTGGGCAGTGAGACAGTATTACTGTGAAGCAGATTGCGGGGAGTGTGTAGTGGGTCAGTATCACTGTGAAGCAGATTAGGGTGGGGGGGGGTGTGTGCTCTGGCTCAATGTCACTGTGATAGATACCGGGGTGGGGAGTGTGCAATGGGTCAGTATCACTGTGAAGCAGACCGGAGAGAGTGTGTAGTGGGTCAGTATCTCTGTGAAGCAGATTGCGAGGAGTGTGCGGTGCGTCAGTATCACTGTGAAGTGGATTGGGAGGAGGGTGCAGTGAGTCTGTATCAGTATGAAGCAGATCAGAGGGAGTGTGTCGTGGGTCAGTATCACTATGAAGCAGATCGGGTGGAGTGTGGAGTGCATCAGTATCACTGTGAAGCAGACCGGGGGTGTGTACAGTGGGTTAGTATCACTGTGAAGCAGATTGGGAGGAGTGTGCAATGGGTCAGTATCACTGTGAAGCAAACTGAGGGGAGTGTGCAGTTCATCAGTATCACTGTGAAGCAGATTGGGAGGAATGTGCAGATGGTCAGTATCACTGTTAAGCAGATTGGGGGTAGTGTGTATTCGGCCAGTATCACGGTGAAGCAGACCGGGTAGAGTGTGCAGTGGGTCAGTATCACTGTGAAGCAGACCTGGAGGAGTGTGCAGTGGGTCAGTATCTCTGTGAAGCAGACCTGGAGGAGTGTGCATTGGGTCAGTATTGCTGTGAAGTCGACCGGGGATTGTGTGCAGTGGGTCAGTATCACTGTGAAGCAGACCAGGGGGAGTGTGTAGTGTGTCAGTATCTCTGTGAAGCAGATTGGGAGGAGTGTGCAGTGGGTCAGTATCACTGTGAAGCAGACCATGGGGAGTGTGACCTGGGTCAGTATCACTGTGAAGCATACCGGGAAGGAATGTGCAGTAGGTCAGTGTCATGGTGAAGCAGACTGGGAGGAGTGTATAGTGGGTCAGTTTCATTGTGAAACAGCTTGGGGGGGAGTGTGTACTGGGTCAGTATCACTGGGAAGCAGACCAGGGGGAGAGTGCAGTGGGTCAGTATCACTGTGAAGCAGACCGGGGGAGAGTGCAGTGGGTCAGTATCACTTTGAAGCAGATTGGTGGGCGTGTGCAGTGGGTCAGTATCACTGTGAAGCAGATTGGGCGGAGTGTGCAGTGGGTCAGTATCACTGTGAAACAGACCGGGGGGAGTGTGATCTGGGTCACTACCACTGTGAAGCAAACTGAGGGGAGTGTGCAGTTCATCAGTATCACTGTGAAGCAGAATGGGAGGAATGTGCAGATGGTCAGTATCACTGTTAAGCAGACTGGGAGGAGTGTGTATTCGGCCATTATCACTGTGAAGCAGACCGGGTAGAGTGTGCAGTGGGTCAGTATCACTGTGAAGCAGAGCGGGGCGGGGTGTGTAGTGGGTCAATATCACTGTGAAGCCGACTGGGTGGAGTGTGCAGTGCGGCAGTATCACTGTGAAGCAGACCTGGAGGAGTGTGCATTGGGTCAGTATTGCTGTGAAGTCGACCGGGGATTGTGTGCAGTGGGTCAGTATCACTGTGAAGCAGACCAGGGGGAGTGTGTAGTGTGTAGTGTGTCAGTATCTCTGTGAAGCAGATTGGGAGGATTGTGCAGTGGGTCAGTATCACTGTGAAGCAGATTGTGGGGGAGATTGCAGTGGGTCAGTATCACTGTGAAGCAGACCATGGGAAGTGTGAGCTGGGTCAGTATCACTGTGAAGCAGACCGGAGGGAGTGTGTAATGGGTCAGTATCGCTGTGATGTAGATCGGGGAGAGTGTGCAGTGGGTCAGTATCACTGTGAAGCAGATTGCGGGGAGTGTGCATGGGTCAGTGTCACTGTGAAGTAGTTTGGGAGGAGTGTGCAGTGGGTCAGTATCGCTGTGAAGCAGACCATGGAGAGTATGACCTGGGTCAGTATCACTATGAAGCAGATCGGGGAGAGTGTGCAGTGGGTCAGTATCACTGTGAAGCAGATTGCGGGGAGTGTGCATGGGTCAGTGTCACTGTGAAGTAGTTTGGGAGGCGTGTGCAGTGGGTCAGTATCGCTGTGAAGCAGATTGTGGGGGCGAGTGCAGTGGGTCAGTATCACTGTGAAGCAGACCATGGAGAGTATGACCTGGGTCAGTATCACTGTGAAGCAGACCGGGGGGAGAGTGCAGTGGGTCTGTATCACTGTGAAGCAGACCAGGGGGAGTGAGTAGTGGGTCAGTATCGCTGTGAAGTTGACTGGGGAGTGTGTGCAGTGGGTCAGTATCACTGTGAAGCAGACCGGAGGGAGTGTGTAGTGGGTCAGTATTGCTGTGATGGAGACCGGGGAGAGTATGCAGTGGGTCAGTATCACTGTCAAGCAGATTGCGGGGAGTGTGCAGTGTGTCAGTATCACTGTGAAGCAGATTGGAGGGAGTGTGTAGTGAGTCAGTGTCACTGTGAAACAGATTGCGGGGAGTGTGCAGTGGGTCAGTATCACTGTGAAGCAGACCGGGGGGAGTGTGCAGTGGGTCAGTATCACTGTGAAGCAGATTGGAGGGAGTGTGCAGTGGGTCAGTATCACTGTGAAGCACACCCGAGGGAGTGTGTAGTGTGTAGTGGATCAGTACGTGTATTGCCTGCAGAAAGTTAAGGCAAAGGAGATGGAATTATGAAGCTATGAAATAAACTGTCCCAGCTCCAGGAAAGTATGTAGAACCTGCTCCTGCTGCAGACGATAGGGGTGGATGTCATGGAGGACCTCAAGGAGGTGAAGGGCCAGCAAGCCTCGCTCTTTGCTTCGGAGGCCTCCAAGATAATCTTCCGGTCCAGGGTCCGCTCGGTGGAGCAGGACGAGACGTGCTCACATTTCTTCTTCTAGAAGGTGCACAAAGAGAGGTCCGTGCTCAGCAGCCTGAAGGAAGAAGATGGCTCGATAACGTCATCTCAGGCTGACGTCATGAGGATCAGCAAATCCTTCTACGCCAGTCTGTATGACGCGAAGCCGACCAACAGCGCGGCCTCCCAGTCGTTCCTGTCCTCTATCACGGAGGTCCTAGACGACGGAACACGAGAGAGGCTGGACCAGCCGCTATCTCTGGACAAGCTGACCAAAGCCCTCGAGTCCTTCGAAAAGAATAAAACTCCCGGAAGCGATGGCTTACCGGTCGAGCTCTATTCCGCTCTTTGGGACTTGATTGGCCGGGACCTGCTGGAGGTGTATGTCAGTATGCTTCGGGCAGGTACCATGAGTGAATCCATGAGGAAAGGCATCATCACCCTCATCTACAAACAGAAGGGGGAGAGGGAAGAAATTAGAAATTGGAGACCGATCTCACTGTTAAACACAGACTACAAAATCTTGTCAAAGGTCATCGCCAACCGGGTCAGGTCTGCTCTGGAATCGGTGATTCACCCTGACCAAACCTGTGCTGTACCGGGCAGGAAGATCGCTGAGAGTCTCGCACCCCTCAGGGATACGATCGCCTACGTGCAGGACAGGGGGGTGGACACCTGCCTCATCAGCCTGGACCAGGAGAAAGCCTTTGACAGGATATCACACACGTATATGAGAGATGTTCTCTCCAAAATGGGCTTTGGGGAGGGAATCTGCAATTGGATCAGACTGCTCTACACCAACATTATCAGTGCAGTTTCAATCAATGGGTGGGAATCAGATAGCTTCCCAATCAGATCTGGAGTCAGGCAGGGCTGCCCCCTCTCTCCTGCCTTGTTTGTGTG
>NC_057715.1:82630853-82633451 GCF_004010195.1 Chiloscyllium plagiosum | reverse complement strand
TGGGTCAGTATCACTGTGAAGCAGACCGGGTAGAGTGTGCAGTGGGTCAGCATCACTGTGAAGCAGACCGTAGGGAATGTGTAATGGGTCAGTATCACTGTGAAGCAGACCGGGTAGAGTGTGCAGTGGGTCAGCATCACTGTGAAGCAGACCGTAGGGAATGTGTAATGGGTCAGTATCACTGTGAAGCAGACCGGGTAGAGTGTGCAGTGGGTCAGCATCACTGTGAAGCAGACCGTAGGGAATGTGTAATGGGTCAGTATCACTGTGAAGCAGACCGGGTAGAGTGTGCAGTGGGTCAGCATCACTGTGAAGCAGACCGTAGGGAATGTGTAATGGGTCAGTATCACTGTGAAGCAGACCGGGTAGAGTGTGCAGTGGGTCAGCATCACTGTGAAGCAGACCGTAGGGAATGTGTAATGGGTCAGTATCACTGTGAAGCAGACCGGGTAGAGTGTGCAGTGGGTCAGCATCACTGTGAAGCAGACCGTAGGGAATGTGTAATGGGTCAGTATCACTGTGAAGCAGACCAGGGCTGGGTGTGTAGTGGGTCAGTATGACTGTGAAGCAGATTGGGGGGAGTGTGCAATGGGTCTGTATCACTGTGAAGCAGATTGAGGGGAGTGTGCAGTGGGTCAGTATAAATTGTGGAGCAGACTGGAGGGAGCGTGTAGTGGGTCAGTATCGCTGTGACGTAGACTGGGGAGAGTGTGCAGTGGGTCCGTATCACTGTGAAGCAGACCGGGGGGATTGTCATCTGGGTCAGTCTCACTGAGTAACAGACTGTGGGGAGTGTGCAGTGGGTCAGTATCACTGTGAGGCAGACCAGAGGGAGTGTGCAGTGGGTTAGTATCACTGTGAAGCAGACCAGGAAGAGTGTGCAGTGGGTCAGTATCACTGTGAAGCAGACTGGGGGTAGTGTGCAGCAGGTCTGTATCACTGTGAAGCAGACCGGGGGGAATGTGTAGTGGGTCAGTATCAGTATTCCTGAAGAAGGGCTTATGCCCGAAACGTCGATTCTCCTGTTCCCTGGATGCTGCCTGACCTGCTGCGCTTTTCCAGCAACACATTTTCAGCTCTGATCTCCAGCATCTCCAGACCTCACTTTCTCCCCAGTATCACTGTGAAGCAGACAGGGGCGGGGTGTGTAGTGGGTCAGTATCACTGAGAAGCAGACCGGGGCGGAATGTGTAGTGGGTCAGTATCACTGTGAAGCAGACCGGGAAGAGTGTGCAGTGGGTCAGTATCACTGTGATACAGAACGGGAGGGGGAGGGTGGCGGAGTGTGTAGTGGGTCAGTATCACTGTGAAACAGACCAGGTGGAGTGTGTAGGGGGTCACTATCACTGAAGCAGACCGGGATGACTGTGCAGTGGGTCAGTATCACTGTGAATCAGACCGGGCGTAGTGTGCAGTGCGTCAGTATCATTGTGAAGCAGACTGGGGGGAGTGTGCAGTGGGTCAGTATCACTGTGAAGCAGACTGGGGGGAGTGTGCAGTGGGTCAGTATCACGGTGAAGCAGATTGGGACAAGTGTGCAGTGGGTCACTAACACTGTGAAGCAGACCGCAGGGAGTGTGTAGTGGGTCAGTACCGCTGTGACGTAGACCGGGAAGAGTGTGCAGTGGGTCCGTATCATTGTGAAGCAGATTGGGGAGAGCGTGCAGTGGGTCAGTATCACTGTGAAGCAGTTTGGGAGGAGTGTGCAATGGGTCAGTATCACTTTGAAGCAGATTGGGGGGAGTATGCAGTGGTCAATATCACTGTGAAGCAGTCCGGGGAGAGTGACTGGTGGGTCAGTATCACTGTGAAGCAAACTGAGGGGAGTGTGCAGTTTGTCAGTATCACTGTGAAGCAAACTGAGGGGAGTGTGCAGTTTGTCAGTATCACTGTTAAGCAGACTGGGGGTAGTGTGTATTCAGCCAGTATCACTGTGAAGCAGACCGGGTAGAGTGTGCAGTGGGTCAGTATCACTGTGAAGCAGACCAGGGGGAGTGTGTAGTGGGTCAGTATGACTGTGAAGCAGACCGGTGCGGGGTGTGTAGTGGGTCAGTATCACTGTGAAGCAGATTGGGAGGAGTGTGCAACGGGTCAGTATCACTTTGAAGCAGACCGGGAAGAGTGTGCAGTGGGTCTGTATCACTGTGAAGCAGACCGGGAAGAGTGTGCAGTGGGTCAGTACTACTGTGATGTAGACCGGGAAGACTGTGCAGTGGGTCAGTATCATGGTGAAGCAGATTGGGAGGAGTGTGCAGTGGGTCAGTATCACTGTGAAGCAGTCCGGGGAGAGTGAGTATTGGGTCAGTATCACTGTGAAGCAGATTGGGGAGAGCGTGCAGTGGGTCAGTATCACTGTGATGCAGACCGAGGAAAGTATGCAGTGGGTCCGTATCACTGTGAAGCAGACCGGGGGGAATTGTCATCTGGGTCAGTCTCACTGAGAAGCAGACCGTGGGGAGTGCGCAGTGGGTCAGTATCACTGTGAAGCAGACCAGGAAGAGTGTGCAGTGGGTCAGTATCACTGTGAAGCAGACCATGGCGGAGTGTGTAGTCGGTCAGTATCACTGTGAAGCAGACCGGTGGGGAGTGTGTAGTGGG
>NC_057715.1:82619719-82630478 GCF_004010195.1 Chiloscyllium plagiosum | reverse complement strand
CACTGTGAAGCAGATTGAGGGGAGTGTGCAGAGGATCTGTATCACTGTGAAGCAGATTGGGGGGAGTGTGCAGAGGGTCAGTATCACTGTGAAGCAGATTGGGGGGAGTGTGCAGAGAGTCAGTATCACTGTGAAGCAGATTGAGGGGAGTGTGCAGAGGATCTGTATCACTGTGAAGTAGATTGGGGGGAGTGTGCAGAGGGTCAGTATCACTGTGAAGCAGACCCGGGAGGGAGTATGCAGTGAGTCAGTTTCACTGTGAAGCAGACCGTGGGTGTCAGGCCAAAGATGTCACATAAGCAAGGTGCTAATAGGAGGAAAGGTCTTGTTAATAATCTCTATTACAAAAGCCAAAGTATTTAATGAGTTACTGGAACTGAAGGCCGATAAATCACCAGGACCTGAAGGTGTGGTTCTACGTTTTATAGGAAGTAGCTGCAGGGATAGTGGAGGCATTGGTCAAAATAGTCCAGAACTCATCAGACAGTCTTATAAAGGCTTGAGCAATATGGTCCAGGGTGAGGTGTGTGACAGATTTGGGCACAAAGTGCAGTTAGATGCATCTTGACATCTTGTCCTATCATCCCATCATTTATAATCTTTTGTAAGCAGCAGGGTGAGATTTCACTGGGCAGTGGTGAGTTGCTAACTGATGGCAATTAACAATTGTTAAGGTTCTTGTTGATGGCTCAACTTACCTCATTAATAACCTTGTTGCAATCTTACGACACTTGACAATAAAAGGGAAATTTGGCAGGTTGAACTTGTCACTTGCTCCAACCAAACTTCATGCAGGACACTGGGCACCAACATCTCAGGACGCACTCCATGGTTACTGGCCACACATGCACCCACCCACTGACATTGGTACCTGACATGTGCCAGTCTCTACAAATGTTCGTGGATCATCTTTGATCCACGTGCAGGACACATCTGCACTTCAATGCTGCTCCTTGAGCTGCATTGATGTCTAACATTTTAAGGCTGTTGCAAGGGCTTTGTGTATTGAGGGAATTGTAACCAGCTCATTGACTGGGCCAGGCAACATCTTCAGGGCTCTTTGCTGGCCATCATAGTGTTCACTCACTCTGAGCCTACCTGGATGCTTGTAGCACCTCTGCCTTGTTCGTCTCTTTATTGCAGACACAAAGCAAGCCAACTTGCCATGGTTGTCAGCAAGCCTCGTTGAGTGAAGAGTAAAAGCCTTTGCTCCTGGGGATCCTGGCATTGTCGGTCAAGGGCAGCCTGTGATGCCCATCGAGGACTTGCTTGGGCAATCTGAGTCAAAACATGTAAAGGTGTGTGGAGCAGAACTGTTGCAGCACAGCATCCATTGTGACTTTTTCTGCCATATTGTGGGCTGCTTTTCTCCTTGAATGACAGTGAGGCAGCTAATAAGGTTGATGGAATAGTAGCACAGCTATTACGTTGGTGCTGGTCGGGAGGTGTCCCGGGCAACCGAGTAGGTCATACAGAGGGCATCCAGGATTAGTGGTCTAGCATTGTCAACATGGATGAGGGTGAGTGAGGGAAGATATTGCAGGCAATAGTGAGAGTGGTATAGCATGAACCGTGATAGGGTGTGGGAATAATAACAGAGATAAATTGAGATGAAGGGCTGAATGGTTTCCGTCTGCTATTACATCTTTTATATATATATCTCACTTCATTCTTTACCATTTTATTGCATTTATAATCATGAAGGGAAATTTGAAAATGGTTATTTCATAAAAGTTGAGAAGACTGCCATAGAAATTTGAAGACTGTAAAAGACTACGATAACTTTAGCATTTATTTTTTATTTTTACAGGGCAATAATAATCATAAAGAGAATTAAGGTTTTTTTTTAGGCAAAAGGTGGCTAGAATGGAAATTCTTGTTCTTGACAATTATTGAAATAGGATCCATAAATTCCTATGAAAGAGAATTAATTAGCTGCTTGAAATATTAATCTTTTGTATATAAGCCATTAGTCACCATAGGCCAGTGAGAGAAAATGAGTCTATTTATAAAGGATGTAATAGTAAAACATTTAGAAATATGATACTTAGAAATCATAATCTGATCAAACAAAGTCAGCAGGGTTCATGAAGGTGAAATCATGGCTGACAGATGACAATACTTTTGAGCAGGTAACAAGCAGTGTAAATAAAAGGATACCAGTTGATACAATATATTTGATTTCATAAGGTACCGCATGATAGGTTACTTAATAAGGTAAAAACCAATGGCATTGGAGTTAGAATATTAGCAGGTTAGAGAATTGGCTAATTAATAGAAGACAGAGTTGGAATAAAGGGGGCATTTTCAGGATAGTAATCTGTAACTAGTGGGGTGTCACAGGGATCTGGGCTGGGGCCACAATTATTCATATTATAAATTAATAACTTGGATGAGGAAAGTGAATGTGTTATTGACAAGTTTACAGGTAACCCAAAATAGATGGGAAGGGAGGTACTGAGGGTGACACAGGGAGCTTGCATAAGGATATAGGATGATTAAATGAGTGGGCAAAAACTTGGCAGAAGGAGTGTGATGTGTGAAAATGTGAGGTTGTGCACTTTGATAGGAAGAACAGAAGAGTTGAATATTACTTAAATTACTTAACTGCAGCTCAAAGGGGTTTGAGAGTCCTAATGTCTAAATCACAAAAGCTGGCATCCAAGTTCAGTAGGTAATAGGGGAAGCAAATCTTAATAAATGCAGGAAAGTGGACTTGAAGAATGACAGATCAGCCACGATCCTATTGACTGGCAGAGCAGGCTTGAGGAGCCAGATCGCTGACTCCTTTCCTATTTCTTATGGTCTTATTGAATAGAATGTTGTTCTTTACTTCAATGGAAATTGAGTATTAAAAACAGGAAGGTTTTGCTCAAACTTAACAAGACACTAGCCAGACGTCAGCTGGAATACTGTGAACAGTTTTGGTTTCCTTGTCTAAGGAATGATTTACTAGCATAGGAGGCAATCCATAGAAACTTCACCAGGTTGATCCCAGGCATGGAAGGATTTTCATACAAGGCGAAGTTGAGCTGGTTGGACTGGTACTTGTTTGACCTTTAGAGAATTGGAGGTAATCTTATTGAAACATAAGATCTTTATGGGGCTTGACAAGATATATGTGGAGATGTCGTTCCCCCTTGTGGGAGATTCTAGGACCAGAGCAGATAATCTGACTAAGGAGTAATCCATTTAAGAGATGAAGAGGATTTTCCCCTCTCAGAGGGTGGTACATCTCTGGAATTCTTTAATGCATAGTGCTGTTGAGGCTTGGTCATTAAGTGCATTCAAGGTTGAGAGACAGTTTTCTAATCATCAAAGGAATCAAGGATTATGGAAATCAGGCAAGGAAGTGAAGTTGAGGATTATCACAACAGCCATGGTGTCATTGAATGGCAAAACAGACGTTTGGGTCAAATGGCCTAATTCTGCTCTTACATCTTATTACCTTTTAGAAGAAACTCAGGCAAGATCAATAAACATTACAAGTTCTAAAACTAAAGTGTACTAGTTACAATAAAGTAAAATTAAATTTAACATAATAAAAATATATGGAAAAGAAAGGTGAGATAAATAAAAATTATATATTTAACTGTTTTTATTTTTATAAATGTTTTTAAAATGTTTAATATTAGCGTAAGCTCAATATTGAGCTAGTAAAGCTATTCCTGAGATATTGAACATCTTGAGCTGATTTATTTTGTTTACAATATTCTCCCCACCTTAACATTCTAGCTGGTTTAATGGACCCAGAACTTTCTGTTGCCTTACCCATGCTCTTTCATCATGTATGATCTCAGTTAAGAATAGTAATTGTATAATAATAATAATTGTTCAAGCATGGGAGCTATCACAACCAAGTTTCTCGTTTCTTTAAGTTTTTATGAGCATTTTACAGTAGGGGCTCTCTGAACAGCAATCAGTCATGGGCATTTTAGCTGGCTTTTACACTTCCTAGTCCAGCTGAAATATACAGTCCAACTACTCCCCACTTGAGATAAGTGATCCTATCACAGACTCAGGATGAATCCTATGACTCACTGCTCTGCATTGGTTAATATTACAGTAGACTGAAAGGAACCAGAATTGCTGAAGGAGTAGAGGCATTGAATTATGAGTGATAACATAAGTTTGGCATATTCTCACTGGAAAGGCGAAGATTGAGAGGTGATATGAATACTGTTTTTAGGGTCTAAAGGGAGTGAATTGTAAATCATTTCCAATTCACCTGTCCTAGATTAGTGGAATCTGTTGACATGGCCAATGGTGATGACATCCCTATAGGATAGTTCAACTGCAGAACTGACTTGCAAAAACAAAACTTCAGTGAGCAAGTAATAAATTTATTGAACATGTTCCCCAGGGAGACTCTGGGCACTACAGTATTCCTTCCTTTTCTCAGTCACCCCATCCCCTTCTCCCTTACCCCCACTTTTCTGGAAGTGTTGTAGCTGCTACACTTGCCCTTTATCTTCTCTGTCCTCACCATCCAAGGCCCTAAATAATCCTTCCAGGTTGGACAGCAAATTATGTGTTTCTTTCAATTTAACAGTCTGTGTTCATTGTACATTGAGGAGACCGGACACCGATTGGGTAACCACTTTATGCAACGTCTCTGTTCAGTCTACAAGGATAACTCTGAACTTCTAGTGGCCTGTTATTTAATTTCTCTACTTCTTTTCAAGTTGACCTTTCTGTCCCTATCCTACTGCAATGTGCCAATTAAACACAAACTCAAGAAACAGCACCTTATCTTCCATTAGGCACTTTACAGACTCGTGGACTCAACACTGAATTCAATAATTTCAGACCATAACCTTCGGCCCTCTTTTATTTCTTTCTTGTGTTTGTTTTCTTCCTGTTCTTGTTCTTTTTTTTTGCTCTTGGAAGGCAACTGTTCATCAGTCCACAATACATTCATCCTCTGAAACATCTTTTGTTTCTTTATGTATCTCACCATTATTTCGTTTGTTTTTCTACCCCCAAATCTTTTGTCATGTAACACTTTCCATTTCTCTCCTCATACTGGCTGTTTTTCATTCTTTTTCCACCCTCCCCTATTTGCCCTACTTGTAATGTTTCCCACGTTTAAAGGCATATCATCAACTTGAAATGTTGACTAAGTCTGCTGACTTTCTGTTTTGATTTCCCCAGTAAAGCATGGAAGCAGTACATAGATTTCTTTAATGAAGTAACACTTTGTGGCATAGAGCATGAATAATGTCAAACATGGCATGTTGCAAGTCTAACATGCTAGGAAGGCAGAGTATTTTGGTTCCAAAAGCTTTCTATTGTACATATTCTTCCTGTATCATTTCTGATTTCTGTCATTGTCTGTTGTAAGCTAATAGAAAAAGATTGATAGGTATGATTAATTAACTTGTATTCATTACATCCTGCAACTACCTGGATTGTGACAAGTTATTAAAGACTATATGGACCTTATTTAGTTAGAATCTAGTTTCACTGTATAATTATAATCTTATGTTGTAAAGAAGACTAATCTGCAAAGATGATCACAGAATCCCGTAAAGTGGTTTTTAGAAGTCATATCATTGTCTTTGCTAATTCATTCTATTTAAAAAAAAGAGATGGACTGATGTATTATCTTAGCTTAAAATGGAAAGGCAGACACATAGGATTTGATTTATCCTTGGACAATGCTATGGGTTCTTTTCAAGGTGTAAGAATTCAAAGCTTCTGAGAAAACAGGAGACTGGAAAGACACCAAAGAGCACTCCAGCATAAGTGACTTTGTATTTTGGAAAAATGATCCATCAAAGTTAACATAGCAGCCATTATTCTTTGGATGTTATAACTCCAAGAGGATTTCTGAGAGACGTCATTAAAAGGGAGGGTTCTTAGCTTAAGGGAGCATAAGAAGATGAAATCAACTGCTTTTTTTAAGGAATCCATGACTCTGCAAATGCTGTAACTGGGCAACTAATAAGGAACAAGACTTCCCTAAAATCTGCTGCACCTACTGAGTCCAACTTCTAACTCTGACTACAAAAGCCATTTAAACTTGTGAATCCTGATTAAGTTTTAACCCTCAGAAGCAGAATCCACAAGCAAGAAACACATCTGCAACAATAACAATGATCTTACTTTCACCTTTTATAAATACCTTTATATCTATGCACACTTTTATATATACAGCCACTGTTTATATCAATATTTTAGTTAATAACTGTATCACTAATTATAAATAAAGTTTCAGCAATAGTTGTGTAAAAAGAAACTAACCTTACATCATTGTAATGTTTCCAGAAGGCAGCTCACCACCATCTTCCCAAGGGCAATTTGGGATGGGTAATACTTGCTGATTTTGCTGACAGCCCAAGAAGGAATGAAAAATGACAAATAATTGAACAGTCTTGAAGAACAATCATATCAGAGTGGAAACATTGTCACTATTTCTCTCTCCACAGATGCTGCCAGGGCCTGCTAAGCTTATCCAGCCAGCATTTATGCTAGTTTCTGGAACTGGAAGTTAATATTGTACCAGCACTGTAAGCAGGCCCTTGGACTGCAACCACCAGTTTAGAGAGAATGCTGTCTTCTGCAGTTATAGACTTAATTTCTGCCCAACTAAAATGTTCTATTATCTACAAGCCCTATTCTGAAATAAAGGTCTAAAATCGTCTCACAAAATTCTATTACACTTATTTTGCATCAACTTTACAGCATTTCAAAGAATACAAACAAGGAACAAATGCATACCACTCAGTCCTTTGAGCCTGCTCTGTCATGCAATAAGATCATGGTTGATCTAATTTTTAACCTCAACTCTACATTCCTCTATATTCTCGATAATCTTTCATCACCTTGACAATCAAGACTCTACCTAACTCTGCCTTAAATATATTTAAAAATTCTGCATCTGCTACCTTTGAAAGAAGGGAATTCACAAGATTTATAACATTCTGAGAGAAAAAAAAGTTTCTTTATATCTGTCTTAAATGGGTGGCCCATTATTTCTAAACAATAACCCCTCGATCTAGATTCTCCCATAAGAGGAAATATCTTTTCTATATCTACCCAGTCAAGTCCCCTCAACATCTAATATGTTTCAATTAACTTATCTCTAACTCTTCTAAACTCTAAAGAATACAAACCTACTGTCTCTAGAATTTCCTCATAAGACAGTCCATTCATTCTAGGCATTATTCCAGTAAACCTTCTCTGAATTATTTCTGATGAATTAACATCCATTCTAACTACAGTGACCAGCACTGTCACTCTCTTGCCGATGGAGTGTCACCAATGACCAGTATAATGAAACATAAACTCCCTCTTGCATTCAATTCCCTTTGCCATAAAATACTCTATTAGCATTCCTGATCACTTGCTGTACCTACATACTAATCTGCAATTCATACAGTTGGATACCCAGGTCCTACTGCATCTTAGAGCTCTACAAATTCGAACTATTTATATAACATGCTTTTTTATTCTTTCTGACAAAATAGACAATTGACACTGTTCCACATTGTACTTCATTTGTCAGATCATCTATTTGATCAGAATCTTATATGTCCTGAACCAGATTAATCACATAGATTGGAGTTATGCACACTTTGATTTGGCTCTGACTTACGTTAATAAAATTAAAAGTAAACAGAACTAGAATGAATCATTTGATATTATAACTTGAACATGTGTTTGAATCCCACACTTGTCAAAGTAGCTATATTATACATTGTTAGCATGAAATTCTGGATATCTTAAATATCATTAATATAAATGTCTCCAGTATACATGAGATGGCATACAGTGCTTGACACTCTGCATTAAGAAACCTTGCTTTGGTATCATATTTTTCATGTAATCAAGCAAAACATGATGTCAACCCAAAGAAGAAGATAGTGTAAGGTTGGTTGATAGCTGGGTCAAAGAAGGATATTTCAAAGAGGGAGTTAAAAAAAAAGGTAAAAAACAGAAGTTCCTGGGTAATAATCTCTGTTACTACCTGAGCCATGGGCAAATTGGCATATGATAAATAAATTCTGGATCAGTGGTGCTGGAAGAGCACAGCAATTCAGAAGCATCCGAGGATGATAAAGTCAAAGTATTAATTATGTGGCTTACAGATTGGCGTGAGTGGAATGGGTTTCCTTTCGTGGGGCACTGGCACCAGTACTGGGGTAGGAGGGAACTGCTGTAGTGGAATGGGATTCACGTGAACTGTGCTGGGACTAGTGTTTTGGTGAATCAAATAATTAAGGTTGCGGAGAGGGATTTAAACTAATTGATGTTGTGTAGGGATGGGTTTGAAGGAGTGGAAATATAGGCTTACAAAGCAAGAGGATATGGCAGAATTACAACACAGCTGTTTGGATAACAATACCCAGAGTGGAAGAGGAAGGGACAAAATGTACAAACATAAAAAAGAAGAGCAACTGGTTAAATGTGGAAAGAATGGTAAAAAGTCAAAAGCAATCATTCTGTGCTTGAATGCTCATAATATTCAGAACAAAATAAATTAATTATTGATACCAATTCAGGTTAATGGGTCTGGTCTTGTAGCTAATATAGAGACACGGTTACAAGGAGATCAAAGTTGAGAACTAAATATTCAGGGGTATGTGGTTGTATGAATGCACAGACAGGAAGGAAAACATGGTGGGGTTTAGCATTATTGGTATGGGATGGTATTGTGATAGCAGGCAATTTTCTTGAATTTAAAGGTGCAGCATTCAGATGAGTGGACGTAAATAAAAAGGAAAAACTCTGGTAGAAGTAGTATATGAGTCCCCTAACACTAGCTATACAGTGGGACAGAGAATAAATTAGGAGATAACAAGGGCATGTAACAAAGGCAGTACATTCATCATAGATGATTTTATTTACATTAGAATAGTCACAGTGGCAGAGGTAGCCATGTGGATGTATTTGGGACAATTCCTAGAATGATATGTTGTGAAACGAACCAGAGGTCAGGCTATTTTAACTCTGATGATATGTAAAGAGGCAGGTTAATTACATGATACCAGAGCAAAAGATGCCATAGGAAACAGTGACCATAACAGAGTAGAATTGAACGTTTAGTTTGAGAGGGAGGAACCTGGATCGGGAACAGTTTATGTTTATCAGGAGAATTACAAAGGACAGAGGGGAGAGCTGGCTGGAGTGAACTGGGCAAATAGTTTAGCACCAAAGATGGTTGACAAACAATGTCAGACATTTAAGAACATAGTTCAGGGCTCAAGGCAAAGATATACCCCAGAGACAACGAAAGATTTTATGAAGGGGAGATACTAACTATGGTTAACCTGGAAATTAACAATTTCGTCAATTTGAAAGAAAAAAAAAATAACAATGAAGCAAAGATTATTGGTAAATCAGAGCATGAGGAAAATTAAAAAAAAATAACAAAAAGGTTGAGTGAAACACTACAAGGATATGTCTCCTGCATCTACTTTATTCCAATTTCAGTAAGTGTCTTTTTGTCTGTGCTCAAGTCACCATTTAATCAATGTTTTCCATTTGTATGTAGTAAATTTCAATCAATACAAGAAAGGCTGATGCTAATTCTTAATTCACTTCGTGTCTCCCTTGCTCTTTTTTAAAAAAAATCCTAGTTCGTAGTTTAATCCAATACCCTAGTTTAGAGAAAATGAAGGGGACTCAGAATCACCAATCTCATATTTCCTTTCCTGTAATGCCTGATTGCTCTTTCTTTCTTTTTGTTCAAAATCTTGATTCAAAGTATTCTGTCTCCCAGGGTTATTGATGTCCATTGCAATTGGTTCCATCTGTCTCCTCCCTGTCTCATGACCAAAATGACATCCAGTATGGCCCATGTCAGAAGATTGCACACATGAATGACGACTTGCTCAGAGTTCCAATGAAGCAAAAGTCCACAGAATCAATAAACTCTGACACACCATTCAAATCTTCACTTTTGTGTGAGCCATGGTAAGTCACTAAAGGGCATTACATAACAGCCAAATCTTGTTGTAACCTTACTCTAGTAATGGATTTTAATCAGGATTAACAAACTCTGTAGCCTGCAATTAAGCACAGGCCGAGAAGATTCTTCCTTTATGTTGCTAGCCACTGGATCACTGATGGAACAATTTGCTGAAACCTAATATTTGTTTAAGTGAGCTATTAGAAATTTAATTACTCAAAGTTATACATTCAAATTGTTATATACACACTTTTCATGCCAGTATGGTTCTTGCAAAAAGGTTCAACATATTTGCCTATTGCAATCTACGACAACATGGTTATAGTCTGTTTATGTGATGTGGAAAGTTTTAAAAATCACTTTTTTAAATCTTTACTTAGCTGTGCATCTTAGATGAATAAATATATCTTTGGTGTCCAGAAAGCTGCATTAGCAAATGTGGACTGTGGGAAACATTTAAATGAGGGATAGACTATTGTTCAGAAACAATTCAAAATGGTTTAATGACTGGAAAAAAACTTAATGTTAATAGACACATACAGACTGACAGGAGAACAGATTGAACTGATACTAAGTTATTAAAGGGATAGAATGAGAATTTGGTTATTATCAACTCCCCTCATATCATAAATATTATGTTCCCAGGATAATGTAAGAAAATGGTAACAACATGAAAACATCATGATGTTATTAAACTGACAACTTAATCAAATAAAATTACCCAATAAATGATGTGTCAGCATGATATTTTCCTCCTTTGGGATAGAAAGGAGACAGGCTAGGCCCATAATCTTCAATGAAATATATTGTCTGATTATTATACCTGTGAAGTGGGAAATGACA
>NC_057715.1:82600409-82619076 GCF_004010195.1 Chiloscyllium plagiosum | reverse complement strand
GTTCAGAAAAGATTTACAAGGATGTTGCCAGGGTTGGAGGATTTGAGCTATAGGGAGAGGTTGAATAGACTAGGCTGTTTTCCCTGGAGCATCGGAGGCTGAGGGGTGACCTTATAGAGGTTTACAAAATTATGAGGGGCATGGATAGGATAAATAGACAAAGTCTTTTCCCTAGGGTGGGGGAGTCAGAACTAGAGGGCGTAGGTTTAGGGCGAGAGGGGAAAGATATAAAAGTGACCTAAGGGGCAACTTTTTCACACAGAGGGTGGTACGTGTATGGAATGAGCTGCTAGAGGAAGTGGTGGAGGCTGGTCCAAGTGCAACATTTAAAAGGCATCTGGATGGGTATATGAATAGGAAGGGTTTGGAGGAATAAGAGCCAGGTGCTGGCAGGTGGGACTAGATTGGATTGGGATATCTGGTGGGCATGGACGAGTCGGACTGAAGGGTCTGTTTCCGTGCTGTACGTCTTTATGACTCTAAATGCTAACAGTTTGATACGAACTCAATACAGAGTGATAATAGCCAGGGTTCCAGTCCTTCTCAGGAAGAGCGATTAGCTTCCATTAATACAGCAATGGACTTTCACGCAGTCATTGCAACTGACAATGTCTGTGTTGAAAATGACAACAACCGCACTGAAATTAACAAAGGCTGCGCTGGAACTGACAATGACTGCATCGAAAATAATAGTGATTCTGCAATGTTTTCAACAAACAAGCTATGTTATAGGGACAATAATCTCATCACTGATCTATTATAATACAAAATGTATAAAGTATCTTGACATGTGCTCCGGGTTGAGAGAAGAATCGCAGCTGACCACTGTGCTGTTGGTGTCTCTCTCTCTCTCCCCAGACCTCTGGTATTTCCCTGTACAATAAATTCTGTCATTGAATCTCGACTCTGACTCCAAGACTGGGGATTTTCCCCACAAGAATTGGCGCTGCCAGCAGGGTTCTTATTACTGGTGCCCTGGTCAAAGGCCACGACTGGGGGGCTGGGGTAAGAACCAATTTGTACCTGCAAACAGGAAGAGTCAGACCGGGCCAAAGACACAGTTTAAAAGATATACCAATTGTAATGTCTAACTTGCTACAGTACTGAGTTTAAAAAAAATTAAGTGCATGTCTGGCTGCTTGTGCTGAATCAGGCAGAGGACAAGGTAGTGTCTGTCTCAAAAAGCCTGCCATAAACTGGATGTTAAGAGGGGTAAGCTCCTCCCCCAAGCAAAGGTTGGGATTTGAAGTGGGAATTGAGGCGCTAAGGGCACTACGAGTTGTGAAGCACAAGTGACAAAGTCAGGTAATATTGGACTCTGTAGGGGAGAGCAATGCAGAGTCCAGTTAGAGTTTAAGTTAAAAGTTGGGTGCTGTTTGTATTTGAAATTTCCAATGTGGTGAGGTCACCATAAGATCACCCCCAAATTGCACTCCATTGTAGCAGTCCCCTCCACCATTTTAAACGGCGTGGCCCCCGACATAGCCAACGATTTCTGCTCTATCCCGATACACCCTGAGTATACATGGACTTGCCTGCCACAAGGATTCCACAACAGCCCCAGTATTTTTCACAGGATGATGAGCAACATTCTGAAGAGAATACATCTCCCAGAGGGTAGCACTGCCCTCTAAAATGTAAATGATATCCTAATTACCTCAGAGTCCAAATTAGGACACCAGGAAGGCTTTATGTCTAGTATTACAGGAATTGGCAACCGCAGGGTTAAAAGTTAGCCCCACAAAGGCATAAATTGGCAAAACACAAGTCATATACCTGGGACCCCTTATATCCCAGGGACTCAAAGAAATGCCCAATGACCACAAGAAGGCAATCCAACAGATGCCACGACCTGCCACTGTCAGGGGGGTCAGAAAGATCATGGGGCTATTCAACTACAGTTGGAGCCTTATACCCGAGTTCGCAAAATTGGCTGAACTGATCCAGAGATAAATAAAAGGAGTCAACCCCGCCTTGGAACCTGTAACCTGGAAGCCAGAACAGGAGGAGGCATAAAGTCAGCTTAAAACTTGACTCATATCGGCCCCTGGGCTAGGGCTGTCAGATCCCAGAAAGGGTGTTCACACCCACTGTAATAATGGAGGATTTTACTCCACAGTGGTCACCCAAGACCACGGGAGCAGGTGAAGGCCCGTAGGGTACTATTCAACTACAGAAGGGCCAATAGTCACCGGGTTGCCCAGGTGCACAGCAGCCTTAGACTGTGCTGCTTGGACCGTTAGGGTTAGCGAGCCCATAGTAATGACAGGGAATGTCATCCTCCACACTAAACACACCCTAGTAGAGATGCTAAACACAGGGAAACTGAGGGCTGTCTCCAATATGAGAAGGACAAAATGGGAGACAATTCTTTTACCTCCAAGTCGGTCCGTGGTAATAGCTAGGGATACGGAAGAAAGCCTAGCTGAGGGAATTCTAGACAGAGGGGAACCACACAACTATAGGAATATAGATGGGGATGAAGGTAGGGAGAGAGTAAAGGAAACCCCCCTAGACACAGCCAAGGAGACCCTCTTCATGGACAGGTCACGAAAATACGTAGCAGGGCTGCCCCGAACAAGATGGGCTATGGTGAATGATAAGTTAGAAACAGTCCGGAAGGATTGATGGAAGTCAATCACTGACCTATTATATTACAAAATGTATAAAAGTGTCTTGACATGTGCTCCTGGTTGAGAGAAGAATCGCAGCTGACCACTGTGCTGTTGGTGTCTCTCTCTTCCCGGAGCTCCAGTATTTCCTTGTATAATAAACTCTGTCGTTGAACCCGACTCCGAGGCTGGTGATTTTCCCCACAACATCTGGATATGCGAAGTCACACACCGCATATACGAAATCACAGGGTTTGGTTACTAGGTAACTTGATCGGCTATGAAAGTCACCTGTCTACCAGTGGGTTACTTGTCCCCGGGAATTATATCCAAGTCACTGGCATCAAATGGAAAGTCAAAAGGAAATTTTTAAAAGTCAATAAGGGTTGGATTAATCGCCAATCTTTATTTGAATTTACAAAGTACTGTGCTAGTCTTTATTGTTTGGTTTCCTCATTACTGACATTATTCACAAAATTAAAATAAAAGCTTTTATAGTGAAAACACTGCAGTCTCTGAAAAAAAAGTGCCATTAAATGGGAACATGATGGCAGTGTGTACAGTATAAACCATCGTTGACAGTGTTTCAAAATTGAAAGTGCAAGTACACTGGCGTTTTAGTGAAAGATTATGTTTGGGACCCTGAAGGGACTGGAAGGAGACAGATAACCGACTGATGTTACATATTCCTCTTATACTCTGAAGTGCTATTAAGCAGAACTGAGATGTTGCATATTCAAGGCTTGCAAGGACATGTTAGCTCCAAATCAATTCTGTTACAAGCCTTCTGAATAATTCTCATATGTAAAACTGACCGATTGGAAAAATATCTACCTACATATTTATAAAGAAGGAAACTCTTCAAATATTTTCACAAAACAGGGTAGGCACTAAATAAATAACGTCGTCAGGTATTACAAAGTGGGTTCTTTTATTCTGTGATCATGATTGTTTTAGCTTTCGATCAGAAACGTGAAACATTTCAGCTTCATATTTGAATTTAACATTAAGATTTTACTTCCTGAAAATACAGCTGCATCCACGACTGTTTAGAGTCATAGTCATAGAGATGTATTATAGGCACTCATATCCATTTGAAAGGATTTTGCTTGTAATCAATTGGAAATCCTCCGTGTGAATGTGGGTGTGTGTTTACGCTAAAAAGCAATCGCCTCATTTAGTGACGAATAATCATCAATTGTGCACATTGTTTGTTAGTGGTGCGTAAGATGATTCAGGGCCTGGGAAATTAATTTAATGCAATCCTTTCAAATTTCGATTACTCAGCGGTAGCAGCACTTTTTGTCGGAGTGTAAACAGATTATTTTATATATCTGCCTTCTGAACTAAACATTAAAATATGAAAACATTAATACGCTGGATGAACAGATTATGCGGATGCTGGAAATCTGCAATAAGAACAGAAATTGCTGTAGACATTCAACAGGTCTAGCAACATCAGTTCAGAGAAAGCAGAGTCAACGCTTCAAGTCCAGTAACCCTTCTTCACTAGAATCGAGACGTTAACACTTTCTCTTCAAAGATGCTACCAGACTTGCAAAGTTTCTCCAGCAACTTGGTTTTGTTTGTAGGGTAAACACGACACTGTACATTACATTTGCCTTATCTAAAACATTGAGCCAAGACTCAAGCACAAATCCTTGTAGCATTCCACCAAGTGCACCCTGCCACCCTTAATATGACCATTGTTCCTTTTTGTTTATTAACCAGTCTATACTGAAATTACCATCTTTTTTTGTAGCAAACATATTTAAGCAGATGCATTGGAATATCACTTGTAATGGCTTCTCTTCCTGCTCCCACGCCATTACTTCTGGGACCCGCTAAGGAACTATCCTCGATTTCAGCACGCCAGGCAATTTCAAATCTTCAACTGGTGCCTTGGCGATGTCAACTGAACACCCAGCTCTAACTCACCATCACCTTGTGACCCTTCCGTTATTGGTAAATTAAAAGATATCTCATGAGCAGAACTGCCTTCATTTAAATACTAAGATCAAACCAGTATTTTCCTTCTCTACAAATGACGTTCCCTCGCGCGAAGTTCATCACTCCCGCCGGTAACTATATTTACTGATGCTATGGTTTCCATCACTAATATAACACCCTACAGGAGGACCTCCCCGCCATATCTTTTGTCACTCCAAGCCAACCACCCATATTCTAACCTCCATAGTGAATCAAATTTTTCAACCGTACCCTTAGCCAAATTTTCATCGTTGTGGTTGTTTGCCGAGCTGGGAATTTGTGTTGCAGACGTTTCGTCCCCTGTCTAAGTGACATCCTCAGTGCTTGGGAGCCTCCTGTGAAGCGCTTCTGTGATGTTTCCTCCGCATTTATAGTGGTTTGTCTCTGCCGCTTCCGGTTGTCAGTTCCAGCTGTCCTCTGCAGTGGCCGGTATATCGAGTCCAGGTCGATGTGTTTGTTGATAGAATCTGTGGATGAGTGCCATGCCTCTAGGAATTCCCTGGCTGTTCTCTGTTTGGCTTGTCCTATAATAGTAGTGTTGTCCCAGTCGAACTCAGGTTGCTTGTTATCTTGAGTGTGTGGCTACTAAGGATAGCTGGTCTGCTAAGGATAGACAGATTCTATCAACAAACACAGCGACTTGGACCCAATATACCGGCCACTGCAGCGGACAGTTGGAACTGACAAACCACTATAAATGCCAGAGGAAAGATCACAAAAGCACTTCACAGGAAGCTCCCAAGCACTGAGGATGTCACCTAGACAGAGGAACGAAACGTCTACAACACAAATTCCCAGCTCGGCGAACAGAACCACAACAACGAGCACCCGAGCTACAAATCTTTGAAATTTTCATTGTTTCCAAAGCTTTTCGTGAACTTGTCCCTAATCTCCAGGTCCAAACCTTTCCAGGATATTTGCACTCAATTGTCTTTTGATCATTCTGGATTTTATCTGCTCCACCAAAGACCTTGCCTTCATCACCCACACCCTCAGTACTGAGACTCATTCCCCCAAATCAGCCAATTTTAAAGCTCTCACCATGTTATTAGAAATCTGTCACCATCACAATGCTTTCTGTCATTTATATAAATGATTTGGATGTAAACATAGAAGGTATAGTAAGTAAGTTTGCAGATGACACCAAAATTGGAGATGTAGCAGATAGCAAAGAAGGTTACCACAGCACAACAGGATCTTCATCAGATGGGCCAAAGAGTGGCAGATGGAGTTTAATTTAGGTGAATGGGAGGTGCTGCTTTTTGGAAAGGCAAGTCAGGGCAGGACTTACACACTTAATAAGGTCCTGGGGAGTGTCACTAAACAAACACTTTGGAGTACAGCATAATAGTTTCTTGAAAATGAAGTTGCAGGTAGATAGAATAGCGGAGATAACATCTAGTATGCTTTATTGGTCAGAACATGGAATATAGGAGTTGGGGGGTCATGTTGCAGCTGTACAGGACATCGATTAGGCTACTTTTGGAATATTGTGCACAATTCTGGTCTCCCTTCTATAGGGAGAATGCTGTGAAATTTGAAGGGTTCAGAAAATATTTACAGAGGAACCTCGATTATCCAAAGGACACAAGCATGGAGTATTTCATCTGGTTAATCAAATGCCAGATAATCAAGGTTCATCTGTTCAAAAAGGTTGCCAGGGTTGGAGCACAGGGTAAGGCTGAATAGGCTGGGGTCGTTTTCCCTGGAGTGTCAGAGGCTGAGGGGTGATCCAATAGAGGTTTAGAAAATCATAAGGGGCAGGGATAGGGTGAATAGCCATGGTGTTTTCTCCACAATAGAGGAATCCAAAACTACAGAATATAGGTTTAACATGAGGGAAAAGGTTTAAAAGGGGCAACTTTTCCCATGTATGGAAGCAGCTGCCAGAGGAATTGGCGGAGGCAGGTACAATCACAACATTTAAAAGAGAAGTGGGTGAGTACATGAATAGGAAGGACTTAGACAAGGAAGGGCCAAATGCTGGCTAATGGAATAAACTAATTTAGGATATCTGGTCAGCATTGATAAGTTGCAATAAAAGGGTCTGTTTCTATGGTGTACAGGTTTAGGACTCTATAACAGGATGAAAATATAATGTGGGGATATGTGAAGTTCCCCACTGGATAGAAGAATGCAAAAACACATTTTGAAAGGAATCTTTTACATGTTCATATTCAGAAGTTTGAGTGTACTTTTCCAGGGAATAAACATCTAAGATGCTCACACAGCAAGTAAAAAGAAACAGGAAAGTAGACTATACAATTATCTTTGTTAGAACAGTATTAGAGACTTGTTACGATTGTGTAGTAAGGTGAGATACAGCTGAAAACAGCTACGAACCTGCATCCAAGGGGTCTTTGTTCAGCAACACTCCCTAGGACCTTACCATTAAGTGGTTAAGTCCAGCTAAGATTTGCTTTCCCAAAATGCAGCACTTCACATTTATCTAAATTAGACTCCATCTGCCACTTCTCAGCCCATCTGATCAAGACCCTGTTGTAATCTGAGGTAGCCTTCTTCTCTGTCCACTACACCTCCAATTTGGGGTCATCAGCAAACTTATTAACTTTACCTCTTATGCTCACACCCAAATCATTTATATAAATGATAAAAAGCAGAGAACCTAGCACCAATCCTTGTGGCACTCCACTGGTCACAGTCCTCCAATCTGAAAAACCCTCCACCACCACCCTCTTGACTTTTATCTTTAAGGCAGTTCTGTATCCAAATGGCTAGTTCTCCTGTATTCCATGAGATCTAACCTTGCTTACCAGTCTTCCACGGGGAACCTTGTCGAACGCCTTACTAAAGTTCATATAGATCACATCTACCGCTCTGCCCTCATCAACCCTTGTTACTTCTTCAAAAAACTCAATCAAGTTTGAGAGACATGATTTCCGACGCATAAAGCCATGTTGATTATCCCTAATCAGTCCTTGCCTTTTCAAATACATGTATATCCTGTTCCTCAGGATTCCAACAACTTACCCACCACAGCCAGGCTCACTTGGTTTGTCCTTACAACCTTTCTTAAAACAGTGGCATCACATTAGCCAACCTCTGTTCAAAATTATATTATGCTCACATCCACCACTTCCTCTGGAAGTTCATTCCACAAAAACCACTGTGTAAGAAAAATGACTCCTCCTGTCTCACCTTAAATGCCCTAGTCTTGAAATCTTCCATTCTTAATAAGTTTCACAGCACATCCTTATAATTGAAACACTCAATTTCTGACAGCATCCTGGCAAATCTCCTCTGAATCCACTCTAGCTTAATAATATCCTTCCTCGAACAGGGCAACAAAAATTGGACACCAGTCCTGAAGAGGCCTCATAAACGTCTAGTACAACCTTAACATGATGTCTGAACAAGGAAGGCAAGTGTGCTAAATGGCCTGCTTAATCACTGACTACTGGTCAAGTTTCAAAGATTTATGTACTTGAACCCCTAGCTGTCCCTGTTCTATACTAACAAGGACCTATTTTAATTGTAGAACCCCTGCACTTGTTTTGTTTTACCCAAATGCGATACGTCACATTTATCCAAATTAAACTCCATCTGCCACTCCTCAGCCCAATGACCCAATTGATCAAGTTATCTTAGCTAACCTTCTTCGCTATCCACTACACCACCAACTTTGGTGTCATCCAAATGCCTTCTATATTCTCATCTAAATAATTTACATAAAATGACAAACAAAAGTGAACCCAGCACTAATCCCTATGAAACACATGCATTGGACTTCAGTCCAACAAACCCCCCTAACACTGTCTCCTGCCGTTAAGCCAATTCGCAAGCTCACCCCAAATCCCATGTGGTCTAACTTTACTAATTCATCTACGTGGAATCTTGTAAAAGGCTATACTAAAGCCCAAGCAAATAATGTCTCTGACCTCAATCTTTTTGAATACTTCCTCCAAAAACCCAATCATCTTTGAGAGACACAATTTCCCTCACACAAAACCATGCTGATTTTCCACTGATCATTTCTTGCCTCTCCAAGTGCACATAAACTCTATCTTTCAGAATTACCCCCAACAACTTTGCCAAAGTCAAACTCAGGTATAGATATCCTAGGCTTCTCCTTACATTCCTTTTTAAGGAAAGGCTCAACATTAGTGAATCTCCACTCAACTGGCACCTCACCTATAGTTATAGATGATACAAATATTTCTGCAAAAAATCAAAGTATATTTTTCAAGTACAAAATTATATTTCATAATATATTTATAATTGATGTTTTAACCCTCAGTGTTCATTTGTTAGAAAACTTGGTTTGGCATTCACAAACTATACCAAAGAGTGATTCACAACTGTGTCAAGATGGGGTGAAAATTGACAAATGGTGCATGAAATTAATACAAAATCAGACACACAATATTTATTGGATTTGTTTTACAAAATTATGCCATGAACTCATATGGAATTGGTTCCAGCAGCTGTGGCTTGTTCGCCTTGGTTCGTACGAAGTGTGCTTTTCTGGGTTGAGCAGGCTGCAAAGTAGAAAATGAGTACATTAGTAAAATGGTATAATTTTGAAATTCACTTAGATGGACCAGAGATAAAGCAAAATTCTTATAATCCAAACCAGAAACAGAACCACACAACAACTTGGGCAGTGGATCTGTGTGGGACTCTGGATCAATGAGGTCCCCAAAGCAAACAGATCAATGGCAGATTTGTTTCAACAAAAGCAAAGTGTGACGTTACAGGAAGGCAGGTAGGAAATTAGTGGGGACTTCTCGCTTTTCAACGTGATCACTATTGATTTAGTCAAGGCTGCTAATATAGCTTAACTTTACATATTATAATAATATATTCATTTTGTGGCATTTGGGCGTCACTGGCTGGCAGGCAATTATTGCCCACCCTTAGTTGCCCATGATAAGGTGTGATGAGTTGCCTTCTTGAACAGTTGCAGTCCACCTGCTGTGAGTTGACCCACAATGCCACCAGGGAAGGAATTCCAGGATTTTGACCCAGCGACAATGAAGGGATACAATATATTTCCAAGTCAGGATGGTGAGCGATTTGGAGGGGAACTTGAAGGTGGTGTTACCATCTATCTGCTGCCCTTGTCCTTTAATGCAAATGAATATTTTACAACAAACTATATTTCTTTACTTGAAAAGAGTTAAGGGGTTCTGGTTGTCTGCCTGGAAAAATCTCTTTCCCGAGGAGGCTCTGGCCAGAAACATCGATTCTCCTTCTCAGATGCTGCCTGACCTGCTGCGCTTTCCCAGCACCCTATTCTCAACTATGACCTCCAGCATCTGTGGTCCTCACTTTCCCCCAAAATCTTTTCCCAGTTTACACTTAAATAGGAATAAAGATAATAAAAGCAATGATCTATATTCTATTTAGTTAAGAAAAATCTGGGGAGCTCAGGTCTGGGTTTTGCACATCTGGTGGAAAATCCTAGGGACCCCGATGAATACATGCGCAGGAAATGCATCCGCTGGGAGCACTAAGATGCAATGATGTTTCAGGATGTTCAAGCAAAGAGGGAATAGGTAACTGCCAAACAGAAAGAGCAGGCAGCTAATTAGGGAATCTCTTCAGTGAATCTCACTTGCAACTGTTTCTCAACCTCAACAGGACAGTTTGCCTGCGGAGACCAGCCACAATTAAGGCCATGGCACCATACAAAGTCCAGGATATGGGGTTGGGCAGGTGGGAGAGCAGACAGGGAACCAAAGCAGGAATTCAAAAAGGTAGTCAGATGCCACACAGTAGTATGCATAGGAAGACAAGGATAGAGCAGACGAATGCATGACTGGAGGGGTGCTGCAGGAGGGAGATCTTTAAATTCCTGATGAACTGGAATAGTTTCCAGGCAAGATGAGACTGGTAGAAGTTGGATGAGTGGGCAGCACGGTGGCACAGTGGTCAGCACTGCTGCCTCATAGCGCCAGAGACCCGGGTTCAATTCCCACCGCAGGCGACTGACTGTGTGGAGTTTGCACATTCTCCCCGTGTCTGCGTAGGTTTCCTCCGGGTGCTCTGGTTTCCTCCCACAGTCCAAAAAAATGTGGTTAGGTGAACTAGCCATGCTAAATTACCCGTAGTGTTAGGTGAAGTGGTAAATGTAGGGGAATGAGTCTGGTTGGGTGGCAGGTCGGTGTGGACTTGTTGGGCCGAACGGCCTGTTTCCACACTGTAAGTAATCTAATCTAATCTAAACAGGAATGGGAGCAACATCCTTTTGGGAAGGTTCATTAAAGCAGTCAGGAAAGATTTAAACTACATGGGCAAAAGCATTCCAGCACAAGTACTGGAATGGGAGGAGTGGTTTCAAGAGTTGAGATGCAACTAGAAATTGAAGTTTATCTGAGACAGTCCAGCAGACAGAATCATAGAATACATAAGAAAATTGAGTTTGGCAATGCAAAACAGGAAAATGGGAGTATGCAATCACAGATGGATAAGATTTGCAGTTCAACATTAATGGTTACAGAGTATTTTAACGATATATTGTTAAGGAATGAATTACAGCAGTGAGGGGGATAACTTGGAAGGATCATCGAATAAGGACATATATGCAAAAGTAAAAATCACTAGGAGCAAACAATGTCGTCTGTGTTGACTAGGCTTTCAAAGAGTCAGGGATAAGAGGATCAAATGGAAAGACACTTCAGAGAAGTTAACAAATATAGCAGCAATAGGAGATTTTAACAACCCAAAATAACTCCCTTTTAATGAGCAAGCAAGAGATAAGATGGAAATTCTTAAAACTGTACCAAGTCCACCTTTTAGAGCAGGTACGTAGAAAGCTCCAACAGAGAGGGGGCAGCCCTGAATCAAGCGCCCAGAAATCAGCTCAGCAAGATGGAAACCATATCAGTAAGGGTGCTGCAATAATACCATTTATTGCCACCGTAATCTCACAGTAGCAATACAGCTGGGTCCAGAAATTCAAGTAGTCAGACACCTTCCTTCAGAAATGATCATAAGCTTTGAAACGCCAGAACATTCCCCCACTAAAATCAGCATTTAGACTTCAGTAATGATCAAATGTAGATGGTGACACCCTTCAGCATCTGACTGATATATTAAATTGCACTTGTGGTTGGGATGGCTATTTAATGTTGAAGGCATGACTCCGTTCCTACCTGACGTTTCAGCTCAACCCAGGTCCCCTTCTCTTTTGCTGCTCTCTTGGCCTCTTCATTAGCTTTTACTCGCTGCAGAAAGCTGTCCCTGCTTTTTGAATGTTTAATGTGCTCAATACGCACATTTATTCTCTTGGCGAGGATCTTGCCCCTAAAGATGTAATTCAAAACAATTAGATTCAGAGTACCATTAAAAACCAACAATAACACCTGGAGTTCCTAATTGAAATTAAAGGGTTAAATTTGCTTGGCTGACCTGCAAGAAACTGGATGTCCTGAGACTAGAGTGCGATGCCTCTGATTTACAGCAGATTAAGGAAATTCCCATTCCCATCTCTTGGTATTCAAAGCCATTTGCATGGCCATTTACTAGTTATTCAAAAGCCATTTACATTGTCACCTCCTACTATTTTTATTTTCATCCCCTATTCAGAAATCAATAAGAACATTATAGTTGGAATTCTGACTACTCCCTGTAGTTAAAAATACAATTCACACCAGACCTGAGGTATTTTAGGGATGATTTGCATTACATTGTTACTGGAGGTGATATGATCACTGCATTGTGCCGAGGATAGCATGTGACTGTGGTGGGATGGTTGGGGGTTGTCTTGTGAGCATTACTAACTGATGTAAAGATTTTGCATAAAGGAAGTGCTGTTTCCTTTGTTAACACAGTGATTTTACAATGACCCTGTAAGCTCTGAGGTGTGTGTTAAAGGCTCCTCCAGAAAGTCTGTACTGTACTGTGCTGTGCTTAATAAAATTTGGTTGCTGTTCACAGAAGTTAGTGTGTTGCAGTTGCATTAAGTGTGTAAGGACCTCAGGGAAAAAAAGAACATTAATTAGTTTAGCATATCAAAATATAAAAAAAACTGAAACTTACTTAGCCAGCATAATCGTTTTATACCTTATGCTATCCAAGTTGTTCAGCTTTAAATTTCAATGTGCTTCTAGATTTATTATACAACATGACTAACTTTAAATTAAACAACTCAAGTTGTATTGAGACTATTCAGTGCAGCGCCTTCTCAAATTAAGAATTTCAATACTTGCATATACATTTTTTGTGAGCAACCTCTTGCTAAATCAAAATAAACTATAAAAATACATCAACTCTCCAGAATTGAAAATGTACTTTGTAGTTGGATTTCAACTTGAACACACAAAGATCAGAATATAGGATAATAAAAGCTTTGTCATAGAGATGTACAGCATGGAAACAGACCCTTCGGTTCAACTCTTCCTATTCATATACCCATTCAAATGCCTCTTAAATGTTGCAATTGTACCAGCCTCCACCCCTCTGACGCTCCAGGGAAAACAACCCAAGCCTGTTCTGCCTCTCTCTCTCTGTAGCTCAGATCCTCCAACCCTGGCAACATCCTTGTAAATCTTTTCTGAATCCTTTCAAGTTTCACAACATCTTTCCAATAGGAAGGAGACCAGAATTGCATGCAATATTCCAACAGTAGCCTAACCAATGTCCTGTACAGCCGCAACATGATCTCCCAACTCCTGTACTCAATATTCTGACCAATAAAGGAAAGCATACCAAACACCTTCTTCACTATCCTGTCTACCTGCGACTCCACGTTCAAGGAGCTTTGAACCTGCACTCCAAGGTCTCTGTTCAGCAATAGGACCTTTCCATTAAAATGTATAAGTCCTGCGAAGATTTGCTTTCCCAAAATGCCGCACCTCGCATTATCTGAATTAAACTCCATCTGCCAATTCTCAGCCCATTGGCCCATCTGGTCCAGATCCTGTTGTAATCTGAGGTAACCCTCTTCGCTGTCCACTACACCTCCAATTTTGGTGTCATCTGCAAACTTACTAACGGTACCTCTTATGCTCGCATCCAAATCATTTATGTAAATGACAAAAAATAGAGGGCCCAGCACCGATCCTTGTGGCGCTTCACTGGACACAGGCCTCCAGTCTGAAAAACAACCTTCCACCACCCCCCCTCTGTCTTCTACCTTTGATCCAGTTCTGTATCCAAAAGGCTAGTTCTCCCTGTATTCCATGAGATCTAACCTTGCTAACCAGTCTCCCATGGGGAACCTAGTCAAATGCCTTACTGAAGTCCATATAGATCACATCTACTGCTCTGCCCTCATCAATCTTCTTTGTTACTTCTTCAAAAACCTCAATCAAGTTTGAGAGACATGTTTCCCACGCACCAAGCCATGTTGTCTATCCCAAATCCATGTACATCCTATCCCTCAGGATTCCCTCCAACAACTTGCCCACCACCGAGGTCAGGCTAACCGGTCTATAGTTCCTTGGCTTGTCATTACTGCCCTTCTTAAACAGTGGCACCACGTTTGCCAACCTCCAGTCTTCCGACACCTCACCTGTGACTATCGATGATACATATTATCTCAGCAAGAGGCCCAGCAATCACTTCTCTAGCTTCCCAGAGTTCTCGGGTACACCTGATCAGGTCCTGGGAATGTATCCACCTTTAACCGTTTCAAGGCATCCAGCACCTCCTCCCCTGTAATCTGGGCATTTTGCAAGGTGTCATCATCTATTTCCCTACAGTCCATGTCTTTCATATCCTTGTCCACAGTAATACTGATGCAAAATATTCATTTAGTATCCCCCCCGTTTTCTATGGCTCCACACAAAGGCCACCTTGCTGATCTTTGAGGGGCCCTATTCTCTCCCTAGTTACTGTTTTGTCCTTAATATATTTGTAAAAACCCTTTGGATTCTCCTTAATTCTATTTGCCAACACTATCTCGTGTCCCCGTTTTGCCCTCCTGATTTCCCTCTTAAGTATACTCCTACTTTCTTTATAGTCTAAGGATTCACTTGATCTATCCTGTCTACACCTTACATATATGTTTCCTTCTTTTTCTTAACCAAACCCTCAATTTCTTTAGTCATCCAGCATTCCCTATATCTACCAGCCTTCCCTTTCACCCTGACAGGAATATACTTTCTCTGGATTCTTGTTAGCTCATTTCTGAAGGCTTCCCAATTTCCAGCTGTCCCTTTACCTGCAAACATCTGCCTCCAATCAGCTTTCAAAAGTTCTTGCCTAATACCGTCAAAATTGGCCTTTCTCCAATTTAGAATTTAAAACTTTTAGATCTGGTCTATCCTTTTCCATCATTATTTTAAATCTAATAGAATTATGGTTGCTGGCCCCAAAGTGCTCCCCCACTGACACCTCAGTCACCTGCCCTGCCTTATTTCCCAAGAGTAGATCAGGTTTTGCACCTTCTCTAGTAGGTACATCCACATACTGAATCAGAAAATTGTCTCGTACACATTTAACAAATTCCTCTCCATCTCAACCTTTAACACTATGGCAATACCAGTCGATGTTTTTGAAAGTTAAAATCCTCAACATTAATACTCTATTATTCTTAGAGATAGCTGAGATCTCCTTACAAGTTTGTTTCTCAATTTCCCTCTGACTATTTGGGGGGGGGGGTCTATAATACAATCCCAATAAGGTGATCATCCCTTTCTTATTTCTCAGTTTCACCCAAATAACTTCCCTGGATGTTATTCCCACAGCTGTAATGCTATCCCTTATCAAAAATGCCACTCCCCCTCCTCTCTTGCCTCCCTTCGTAGCACTGGGAGTAATCCAGATATTACTGCCCTTGAGGACCTCCTTTTTAAATTTCTGCCTAACTCTCAACCTTTTCCCTTCCAATGTCATTGGTTCCAATGTGGACAATGACCTCTTGCTAGCCCCTCTCCCTCGTGAGAACATTCTGCACCCCGAGACATCCTTGATCCTGGCACCAGGGAAACAACACACCATTGTGCTATTTCTCTGCTGGCCACAAAAATGTCTGTCTGTGCCTCTGACTACAGAATCCCCTAACACAATTGATCTCTTGGAAGCCGACGTACCTCTCGTTGCATTAGAGCCAGTCTCAACACCAGAAACTTGGCTGTTCGTGCTACGTTCCCCTGAGAATCCATCAAGGTTCCTCTGTATAAAAGGTTAGGCAGGAAATTAAAAGGGAAGTCCTCAAGGGTAGCAATATCTGGATTAATCCCAGTGCTACGAGCTAGTGAGGGCAGGAATAGGAGGATAGAGCAGATGAATGCATGGCTGCGGAGCTGGTGTATAGGAGAAGGATTCACATTTTTGGATCATTGGTTTACTTCCAGTCCTAAAAGCTAATGAGGGCAGGAATAAGAGGATAGAGCAGACGGATGCATGGCCAAGAAGCTGGTGCAGGGGAGAAGGGTTTGCATTTTTAGATAATGGGAATCTCTTCTGGGGTAGAATTGACCTCTACAAGGACAGAATACATTTGAATTGGAAGTGGACTAATATACTGGCAGGAATATTTGCTACAGCTGCTTGGGAGGATTTAAACTAGGAAGGGTGGGGGTTCCAGGAAAATAGTGAGGAAAGTAATCAATCTGAGAAAGGGACAACTGGGAGAAAAGAAGGTCAAACAAACAGTCAGGGCAGACATGAAGAGTGGGGGTCCCACCAGGATTCCTGAAGAAGGGCTTATACCCGAAACGTCGATTCTCCTGCTCCTTGGATGCTGCCTGACCTGCTGCGCTTTTCCAGCAACACATTTTTCAGCTACAAATTCTACAGGAAGATAGAAAGGGGTTGGGGGCATTTTTGATAAGGGATAACATTACGGCTGTACTTAGGAAGGATATTTGAATGGAACTGAGAATTAAGAAAGAAATGATTACCTTATTGGGATTGTATTATAGATCCGCTCTCCCCCCACCCACATCCCAAAAGACGGCAAGAAATTGAAAAACAAATTAAAAAGGAGATTTCAGTTATCTGTTAGAAGAAAAGGATGGTTATAGTAAGAAGTTTTTACTTTCCAAACATAGACTGGGACTACCATCGTGTTAAGGATTTAGATGAAGAGGGATTTGTTAAGTGTGTAAAAGAACATTTTCTGATTCAGTATGTGGAAGTACCTACTGGAGATGCTGCAAAGCTTGACCTACTCTTGGGAAATAAGGCAGGGTAGGTGACTGAGATGTCAGAGGGAGACTCTTATTTCAGACTCTCCCTAAACTTCCACTTTGGGGCCAGCGAACATAACTCTATTAGTTTTTAAAATAGTGATGGAAAAGGACAAACCAGACCTAAAAGGTAAAGTTCTAATTGGAAGGCCAATTGTGATATTACTAGGCAAGAACACTTGATAGTGAGTAGATGTTTCAGGATAAAGGGACAGCTGGAAAATGGTAAGCTTTCAAATTGAGATAACGGGAATCCAGAGACAATATATTCCTGTTACGGTGAAAGGCAAGGGTGGTAGGTGCAGGGAATGCTGGATGAGAGAAATTACATTTTGGGCAACAACAAAGGGAGCATATGTCAGATATAGACAGCAAGGATCGAGTGAATCCTTATAAGAGCATAAAGGCAGTAGGAGTATACTGAAGAGGGAAATCAGGAGGACAAAAAAAACGGGGACAGGCAATAGACTTACCAAACCAGGTTAAGGAGAATCCAAACGGACCTTATAAATATATTAAGGACAAACGGATAACTAGGGAGAGAATAGGGCCCTCAAAGAGCAGCAAGGCAGCCTTTGTGTGGAACCAAAGGAGATGGGGAAATAGTAAACAAGTATTACGCATCAGTGTTTACTGTGGTGGTGGTCATGGAAGATACAGAATGTGGGGAAATAGATGGTAACAGCTTGAAAAATGTCCATATTAGAGGTGGTGGCGTTGGATGTCTTGAAACACATAAAAGTGGAAACATCCCCAGGACCTGATCAGGTGTAGACCAGAACTCTGTGGGAAGCTGGGGAAGCGATTGCTGGGCCCCTTGCTGAGATATATATATCATCGATGGTCATAGGTGAGGTAACAGAAGACTGGAGGTTGGTTAATGTGTTGGCACTATTTAAGAAAGGTGATAAGGAAAAACCAGGGATTAATAGACTGTAAGCCTTGTGTCGATGGTAGGCACGTTGTTGGAGGGAATGCTGAGGGACAGGATTTACGGTATGTACATTTAGAAAGGCATGGACTGATTAGGGATAGCCAGCATGGCTTTGTGCGTAAGAAATCATGACCCATGAAGTTGATTGCATTTTTTTGAATTAGTGAGGAAGACTGATGAGGGCAAAGTGGTGGATGTGGTCTATATGGTCTTCAGTAACGCATCTGAAAAGGGCTCCTCATGGTACACAGGTTAGCAAGGTTAGATCTCATGGAATTTGGGGAGAACTAGCCATTTGGATACAGAACTAGCTCAAAGGTAGAAGATAGAGGGTGTGGTTTAAGGTTGCTTTTCAGACTGGAGGCCCGTGAACAGTGCTGAACCACAAGGATCGATGCTGGGTCCACTACTTTTCGTCATTTATATAAATGATTTGGATATGAACATAGGAAATATAGTTAGCAACTTTGCAGATGACACTAAAATTGGAGGAATAGTGGACAACAAAGAAGGTTACCTCAGATTACAATGGGATCTTGATCAGATGGGCCAATGGACCGAGAAATGGAGTTTAATTTAGATAAATGTGGAGTGCTGCATTTTGGAAAGACAAATCTTAGCAGGACTTAATGGTAATGTCCTGGGGAATGTTGCTGAACAGAGACACCTTGGAGTGCAGGTGCATAGCTCCTTGAAAGTGAAGCCTCAGGTAGATAAGATAGTGAAGGCAGCATTTGGTATGCTTTCCTTCACTGGACACAGTATGAGAGTTGGGAGGTCATGTTGTGGCTGTACAGAACATTAGTTAGGCCACTTTTGGAATATTGTGCACAATTCTGGTATGCCTCCCATTGAGAAGACATTGCAAAACTTGAAAGGATTCAGAAGAGATTTACAAGCATGTTACCAGGATTGGAGGATATGTGCTACAAGGAGAGGCTGAATAGGCTTGGGCTGTTTTCCCTGGAGGCTGAGGGGTGACTTTATAGAGGTTTATAAAACCATGAGAGGATTGGATAAGGTAAAGAGAC
>NC_057715.1:82596056-82599909 GCF_004010195.1 Chiloscyllium plagiosum | reverse complement strand
GTCCTGCTAAGATTTGCTTTCCCAAATTGTAGCACCTCGCATTTATCTGAATTAAACTCCATCGGCCACTTCCCAGCCCATTGGTCCATCTGATCAAGATCTTGTTGTAATCTGAGGTAACCCTCTTCGCTGTCCACTATGGTGGTGTCATCTGCAAACTTATTAACTGTACCTCTTCAGCTTGCATCCAAATCACTTATGTAAATGACAAAAAGTAGAGGACCCAGCACCGATCCTTGTGACACTCCACTGGTCACAGGCCTCCAGTCTGAAAAACAACCCTCCACCACCACCCTCTGTCTTCTACCTTTGAGCCAGTTCTGCATCCAAATGGCTAGTTCTCCCTGTATTCCATGAGATCTAACCTTGCTAACCAGTCTCCCATGGGGAACCTTGTTGAACGCCTTACTGAAGTCCATATAGATCACATCGACCTCTCTGCCCTCATCAATCCTCTTTGTTACTTTTTCAAGAACTCAATCAAGTTTGTGAGACATGATTTCCCATGCACAAAGCCAAGCCCTAAGCAGTCCTTGCCTTTCCAAATACATGTACATCCTGTCCCTCAGGATTCCCTCCAACAACTTGACCACCACCAACATCAGGCTCACTGGTCTATAGTTCCCTGGCTTGTCCTTACCACCCTTCTTAAACAGTGGCACCACATTAGGCAAACTCCAGTCTTCCGGCACCTCACCTGTGACTATTGATGATACAAATATCGCAGCAAGAGGCCCAGCAATCACATCTCTAGCTTCCCATAGAGTTCTAGGGTATGCCTGATCAGTTCCTGGGGATTTATCCACCTTTATGCGTTTCAAGACATCCAGCACTTCCTCCTCTGTAATCTGGACATTTTGCAAGATGTCACCATCTATTTCCCTACAGTCTATATCTTCCATATCCTTTTCCACAGTAAACACCGATGCAAAATACTTGTTTAGTATCTCCCCCATTTTCTGTGGCTCCATACAAAGGCCGCTTTGTTGATCTTTGAGGGGCCCTATTCTCTCCCTAGTTACCCTTTTGTCCTTAATGTATTTGTAAATTGCCAAAGCTATGTCATGTCCCCGTTTGGCCCTCCTGATTTGCCTCTTCAGTATACTCCTACTGCCTTTATACTCTTCTAAGGATCTATCCTGTCTATACCTTACATATGCTTCCTTCTTTTTCTTAACCAAACCCTCAATTTCTTTAGTCATCCAGCATTCCCTATAGTTACCAGCCTTTCCTTTCACCCTGACAGGAATATACCTTCTCTGGATTCTCGTTATCTCATTTCTGAAGGCTTCCCATTTTCTAGCTGTCCTTTTACCTGCGAACATCCTACACCCAATCAACTTTTGAATGTTCTTGCCTAATATCGTCAAAATTGGCCTTTCTCCAATTTAGAACTTCAACTTTTCCATCACTATTTTAAATCTAATAGAATTATGGTCGCTGGCCCCAAAGTGCTTCCCCACTGACACCTCAGTCACCTGCCCTGCCTTATTTCCCAAGAGTAGGTCAAGTTTTGCACCTTCTCTAGTAGGTACATCCACATACTGAATCAGAAAATTTTCTTGTACACACTAAACAAATTCCTCTCCATCTAAACCTTTAATACTATGGCGGTCCCAGTCTACTTTTGGAAAGTTAAAATCCCCTACCATAACCACCCTATTCTTCTTATAGATAGCTGAGATCTCCTTACAAGTTTGTTTCTCAATTTTCCTCTGACTATTAGGGGGTCTATAATACAATCCCAATAAGTTGATCATCCGTTTCTTATTTCTCAGTTTCACCCAAATAACTCAAGGTAGCAGGGTTAATTGCATTAGGTTGGGGCTGTTTTCCCAGGAGAGTCAGAGGTTGAGGGGTGACCTTATAGAGGTTTAAAAATGATGGGGGCATGGTCAGGGTGAATAGCCAAGGTCTTTTTCAGGTTAGAGGAGTCCAAAACTAGACGGCATAGGTTTAAGGTAGATTTAAAAGGGACATAAGGGGCAACTTTTTCATGCAGACAGTGGTATATGTATGGAATGAATTACCAGAGGAAGCAGTGAAGGCGGGTACAATGACAACATTTAAAAGACACCTGATTGGGTATATGAATAGGAAGGGTTTAAAGTAATATGGGCCGAATGCTGGTAATTGGGACTAATCAGATTGGGATGTCTGATTGGCACGGATGAGTTGGACCAAAAGGTTTGTTTCTGAGCTGTATGATTCTATGTTTCTATGTGTATCTTCCTGTTTTTGTAAAATTTGGATAGGCAGATGGCAAGGGATAGAATACAAGAATCTAATTCTCACTTATTGACTTTTCTTTGCAAAAACACTCATTACGTGTTGTAGATCACCAACAAAAACCATTGCATACCCCTTTCCACATTCAGCTGCTCCTAGTATTCATAAGTTGTGCACATAAGTTTCAATTGATACCTACTATCTGAATAAAACTACTTTTCCACTTCTATGCAATGAACATTCTTGGTGATCTTTAAAAGTTGATATTATGTATTATTTAACTTGAGCTAACATTTAATTGATTGACAAAAAAGAAGAATGTGTATAAATATGAGCCTTAAAACATTTGTTTCCAGTTCACAACAAAATTAACTGATGTTGCCATAGTCAAACGGCTGTTGCTTTGAACTTTCTCCATAATCACGTGATTGTTTTTAAGTTTCAGCAGAGAATTCAACAATGGATTTAAGATTCCAACTGATCGCTCACAGTTAAATTCTCTGCTGAAGCATGAAGACAGTCACACTGAAAGAACAAGGCATACGAATGGCACATACCATTAATAATTGAAACAGGACCTGCAACTTCTGGCAAGTAAAAAACATACTATGAATTGTGAATCGCCACAAACTGCTAGCCTATTTGTATCATTATCGTTGTATAAACAGCATCTTGTACATTAACTACCCTCTGATGTTTGTGAAATTGCTGCATTTATACATTAAGTATCCACTGAACACAAATTAAAAGTTAAGTCCAGAAATTAATGAGTAAGTACCCTTTCCATAATACCACAATAGCAGGTAATTTGGCCCCTCAAGCCTGCTATGATATTCACTGGGATCGTGGCTAATCTAGCACTCCTCATGTCCAGTTTCCTATTCTTTCCCGGTAACCCTTGATTTACCTACTGATAAAGAATCTATCTAGTTCAGCTTTAAATATCAATATAAACTTCATCTATATGTCTCCTCTTATACCATTGGTATCTTCTTTGCCTTTTGGTTTGAGCAGCCTCACCATCTGCCTCAATTGCTTCTCCCTGCATCCTCCATTTGTCAACATCAGTATTCGGTGACACTGTAACTATGGATGAACCGCACATGTGCTCACTCTGAAACATGCATGGACCGGACTAGGGTGAGGGTGGAGAATGGATGGAACTGAGGGTTTTGATTCCTCTTACTCCCCTGCCCCCATTGCCCCCTGTTCCCCAACTCCATCGTCATCTCTGTTATAGAGTCATAGAGTCATAGAGATGTACAGCATGGAAACAGACTCTTCGGTCCAACCCTTCCATGCCGACCAGATATCCCAACCCAATCTAGTCCCACCTGCAAGCATCCAGCCCATATCCCCCCAAACCCTTCCTATTCATATACCCATTCAAACGCCTCTTAAATGTTGCAATTGTACCAGTCTCCACCACATCCTCTGGCAGCTCATTCCATACATGTACCACCCTCTGTGTGAAAAAGTTGCCCCTTAGGTCTCTTTTATATCTTTCCGCTCTCACCCTAAACCTATGCCCTCTCGTTCTGGACTCCCCAACCCCAGGGAAAAGACTTGTTCTATTTATCCTATCCATGCCCCTCATAATTTTGTAAACCTCTATAAGGTCACC
>NC_057715.1:82573779-82595687 GCF_004010195.1 Chiloscyllium plagiosum | reverse complement strand
ACAGGCCTCCAGTCTGAAAAACAACCCTCCACCACCACCCTCTGTCTTCTACCTTTGAGCCAGTTCTGTATCCAAATGGCAAGTTCTCCCTGTATTCCATGAGATCTAACCTTGCTAACCAGTCTCCCATGGGGTACCTTGTCGAATGCCTTACTGTTGATCCCAGTCTTTTCTGAACCCCATGATTGTTCCCAGTCTCTTCTGAACCCCATGATTGTTTGCATTTTCCGTGCACCTCTGATTGTTCCTGTCTCCCCACCACACTCCCTGATTTCCCCCACCCATCCCCCATTGTTCTCCATTTTTCCCACCCCCATTTATAGCCTCATCCATTAATGCACATGTGTGTATTTGCTGGCATATCATGATTCCTGATGAAGAGCTTTTGCCCAAAACGTTGATTCTCCTGCTCCTCAGATTCTGCCTGACCTGCTGTGCTTTTCCAGCACCACACTCTCGCTAGCATCTGCAGTCCTCACTTTTGTCATAGCATGGTGCTACCAAACATAGCTTGTCAAAAGCTTGAAAACCATAATTTTTCAGGCCCCTCAGTTGCATAGTAGGATCTGTTTCTGCCTCCAAAGATGTTGCTGGATATGCCAGGTTTTACCAGCACTTTCTGTTTTTAGTTGGGATCTCAAACATCCACAGTACTTTGCTTTTTATCTCCTATTCTATCCTTTTCATTGCTTGCAATAGAGTTGTAACATCAATCCTGTGAAATTTTTTTTAAAAAATTGAATAAAGTGCTTCAAAGTTCCAAGTCTATAACACTTCTGTGAAGCACTTTGTTCTTCCCTCACTATAATGTTATCAGCTCAGACTATGAGCAATTTGTAAATCTAAATATGCAATTAACATCCTGTGAGAAAGTGAACATTAGTTTCAGAAAACCCTGTCAAAATATGCCCTTGCAGTTCCTCAACAGATATGCACTTTTTAGAAGTAATTTTTCACATTCGTCACATGGGTAGCATTTTGATCACTCCCTGTTCTAGTTGAGAAGGATGTGGTGAGTCACTTGCTTGAACCATGGAAATGTGTGATGAACAAATAGCAATACATGTCAAAGTCACGATGTTAAGACTTAGAGGGGAACTGTCAGGTCATTGTTTTCCATCAACTGATTCACTGCCAGCCTGAATCCAAAAATTAATTCTTTCAGAGTGATATTACTTAGTTTTTAAAAAAGTACAGTCTTGGGATGTGGGCTTCACTGGCTAGGCCAAAATTTATTGCCAATCCTTAGATGTCCTTGTGAAGGTGGTGATATCTACCCTCTTGAACCACTGCAGGTGTAGGTACACCTCAGATGCCAGTAGGAAGAAAGCTCCAGGATTTTGACCCAGTGACATTGAAGAAATTGTGATATATTTCCAATACAGGATGCTGAGTAGCTTGGAAGGGGACTTGCAGGTGGTTGTGTTCCCATATAGCTGCTGTCCTTGTCCATCCAGATAGTAGCGGTCTTGGTTTTGGAAGGTGATGTATTAGGAACCTTGGTGAATTTTTGTAGTTCATCTTGTAGATGGTGAACACTGCTCTTACTGAGCAGCAATGGTGGAGGGACTGAAAGTTTGTGGTTGTGGTGCCAATCAAGTGAGAATTTTTGTTCTGGATGGTGTCAAGTTTCTTGAGTGTTGTTGGAGCTGCACCCACCAAGGCAAGTTATATTCCTGCTTTGTGCTTTTTAGAACATAGAACATAGAACATAGAACAATACAGCACAGAACAGGCCCTTCGGCCCACGATGTTGTGCCGAACTTCTAACCTAGATTAAGTACCCATCCATGTACCTATCCAAATGCCGCTTAAAGGTCGCCAATGATTCCGACTCTACCACTCCCACGGGCAGCGCATTCCATGCCCCCACCACTCTCTGGGTAAAGAACCCACCCCTGACATCTCCCCTATACCTTCCACCCTTCACCTTAAATGGTGGACAGGCTTTGGAGACTCATGAGGTGAGTTACTCACTGTAAGATGCCTGACATTTGAGCTATTTTGGTTGTCACAGTACTTATATGGCATGTCCAGATCAGTTTCTGGTCAAGATAACGCCAGGATGTTGATTGTGGAGGATTCATTAATGGTGAAACCATTGAATCTCAAGGGACAAAGGTTAGATTCTCTCCTTTTGGAAATGGTTATTACCAGGCATTTGTATAGTGAAAATGTTACTTGCCACTTGGTAGCCCAAGCCTGGATTTTGTCTGGATCTTGTCACATGTGGGAATGAACAGCTTCAATAACTGAAGAAATTGCAAATGGAGCTGAACATTGTGTAGTCACTAGCAAACATCTCCATGTTATGATGGAAGGTAGGTCATTGATTAAGTAGGCCTCGGACATTAGAACTCCTCTAGTGATGTCCTGGAGCTGAGAAGACTGACCTCCAACCATAACAACTGTCTTCCTTTGTGCCAGATATAATTCCAAATAATGAAGAGTTTTGCTCCAATTCCAGGTGACTTCAGTTTTGCTCGAGCTCCCTGATGCCACACTCATTAAAATGCAGCCTTGATGTCAAGGGCGCACAATCTTACCTCACCTCTGAAATACAACTCTTTTCTTCCATGTTTGGATCAAAGCTGTCATGGGATCATGGGCTAAGTGGCCCTTGAGGAACCTGAACTGAGCAAGTTATTGTTCAGAAAGTGCTGCTTGATAGCACTATTAATGACACTTTCCATCAGTTTACTGATGGGGCAGTAATACATTGGGTTGATTTGTTCTGCTTTTCATGTACAGGACATAACTGGGTAATTTTCCACACAGTTGCATAGATGCCAGTGTTGTTGCTGTACTGGATCAGCTTGGTTAGGGGCATAGCAAGTACTGTTGTCAGAATGCTTTCAGTATCCTTTGCAGTATCCAATGTCTCCAAACATTTCTTGATATCATTCAGAGTGAATAGAATTGGCTGAAGACTGGCATTTGCGCTGAGGACTACTGGAGAGGGCTAAGTTGGACATCCACCTGGCACTTCTGGCTGAAGATTGTTGTAAATGTTTCAGCCTTCATTTTTGCACTAATGGAAATGATTGTGGAGCCTTTTCCTCCAGTGCGTTGTTTAATTGTCCGCCACCTATCACTAAGAGATGTGGTAGCCTTACAGACCTTAGATCTGAACTGTTGGTTGTGGAATTGCTTGGTTCTGTCTATTGCTTGCTGCTTATGATGTTTGGCATGCAATTTTTCATGTTTTGTAACTTCATCTCATTGATATCTCATTTTTATGGTTATCTACTGCTGCCCCTTACATTATCTCCTTCACTCTCCATTGAACCAGGGTTGTTCAACTAGCTTGACAGTAAAGGTGGTCTGGAGATGTGCCAGACTATGAGGTTGCAGATTATTGCAGGGTACAATTCTGCAGCTGCTTATGGCCCATAGCACCTCATGGATGTCCAGTTTTGAGCTGCTCACTCTATTCAACGTCTATCCTACTTAGCATAATGATGGTGCCACAGAACATGATGAAGGGTATTCTCAATGTGGAGACAATATTTCATCTCCACAAGACATTTTTAGTTGACATTCTTACTGATTTTGTCATGTACAGATGCGTTGTGGCAGGCAGATTGTGAGGATAATGTCAAATATGTTTTTCTTTTGTTGGTTTCTTCACCACTGGTCGCAGGCCCAGTCTAGTCTTTTAAGACTAATGTCCTTTAAGACTCAACCAGCTTGGTCAGTGTTGTTTCCAAGGCATTTTTGATGGTAGACATTGAAATACATTCTGCAATCTTCCCATCTTCAATGTTTCTTCCACATGCTGTTCAGCATAGTGGAGGAATTTATTCAGCAGCTGAGAGGAGAGAGTGCATGGGGGGACCTCAGTATTTATTAACTCAAGCAGAAAATGCTTGAAACAAATCGAGGCTGCAAGACTGGAGAGTGAGGACAAGGGCAACCTCTTTTGGCTTTAGGGGGAGAGGGATCAGAGTGTGAGTGTGGGAACTGAGGTGGATATAGTTAAGGGGATTATCAATCCAATGGAGGGGAATTCCCAATTGAGGAAAAAGAATGTATTGGAAGCAATACAGTAGGATGGAATCTGGCATCATCGGTAGGTTCCAGGTTCAGCAGATTATCTGTTGCCATTTCTGATTTCTCCAGCATGGTGCAACCACCACCCAATCCCTTTTCACGACTCTGAAGGCAACCTTTCCTCTGCAACACTGGTCTGTTCCTCAATTGTTGTCTAAGACTCCTTACAGGTGAAGCAGTAATTTACCGTATTGCTTTCAATTTGGAATATATATTTATTGATCATATATTTTTCACACTAGAGAATCAAAATGTAGATTGTGTGATTACTTTGCACAACACATCCATTCAGAGTGTGGGCTTGATCCCAAGCTTCCATAGCTTGTCACTTCAATCAAATGTATATCACATTCTACCATTAGCCAGCTACATTGTTCCAATGAGAAACTCATGGAAAAACTCCTCATTTTGTAATTAGGTACTTAGGTCTTCCAGATTCAACTTTGAGTTCAGCAAGTTCAGAAATAACAACTGGCCCAATTTCTTTGGACTGTAGTAATTGGTAATGAATCTACTGTTATAACTGTTTTGAAAACAGGCTGAGTAGGGTGGGCTTGTAATTAGCTGAACATGTGTTGCTGGAAAAGCGCAGCAGGTCAGGCAGCACCCAAGGAACAGGAGAATCGACGTTTTGGGCATAAGCCCTTCTTCAGGAAGAAGGGCTTTCCTGAAGAAGGGCTTATGCCCGAAACGTCGATTCTCCTGTTCCTTGGATACTGCCCGACCTGCTGTGCTTTTCCAGCAACACATTTTCAGCTCTGATCTCCAGCATCTGCAGTCCTCACTTTCTCCTGGGCTTGTAATTATTAGAGTTTGGAAGAATAGGAGGAGACATTATTGAAACATATAAGATTATTAAGTGGCTTGACAAGATAGGCGTGAAAAGGCTTTTTTCCCTTTATAGGATCAAAGGATGTAATCTTAAAATAAGAACTTGACCATTTAAGACAGAGGAGGAGGATATATTTTTCTCTCAGAAGATAGTCCATCTATGGAATTCTTTACCACATAAGACTGTCAAGGTTGGATTGTTAAATATTTTCAAGGCTGAGATAGACAGCTTTTTTTTCAATCAGTAATGGAATCAAGGGTTATGGGGATAAGGGAAGGAAGTGGAATTGAGGATCATCATATCAGCCACGATCTCATCAAATAGCAGAACAGGTTTGATGGACCTGTTCATCAATGGACTACTTCTGCTCTTATTATGTCCTCTAGACTGATCAATTACTTACTTGTTCTACTATGATCTGTTTTTGCTTTGCAACAGCATCCCTTTTTGTAATTTATTTTCTCCTGCTCATCACACTTGTTTTTTTCATTCTCTTTATTCCTTTCTTTTTAGTGCCTATGCATTTCCTTGAAGCATGATATGTTCTAATTGCTTCCACTTCTGAGGAAAGGTTATCAACCTAGAACATTAGGTTTTCTCTTCACAGATGCTGCCTGACCTGTTGAGTACACTCCATTTTAAAAAAAATTCAGACATTTTGCATTCACAGTATTTGCTTTAGTATCAGCTTATTATAAGCTGTGTCATGCCAGATAATTGAGTTTAATAAGTTCTTTTGACATCCATTTTTTCAGCTTTTCCTTTTGAGTTGTTTCTCTTTCTGTGCTATACACCTTGAGCATATGTTGACACGTATATTCAAATATGTGCTTAAAGATCATGTTGATATCTATCTTTGAACTAATGTGTCACTAGTCCCTTTAAGTATTTAAAAATGCATATGTAAGCCTTATGTTTGAAAATATATTTGTACAATTTAAACATATGTACAAATTCTAGTCTATATATATGCTCCTGCTTGCAGTTACTCTTACCAGAAAATCTGTTACCATGATTTGCCATGCTTGTCTGTCTTCTCTATTCTCACATACCCAACAAAACTCATTGACAATTGTGACATCTGTCATCCAGCAATGTCTGAGTATATCCGTCTCTCCGCTGTCCTTTGTCTTGCCCTCAAGAAATGATATCTGTAGCTTTTCAGTTCTGATTAAAAAGTCGAATTACTGACATTTTCTTTCCTGGGTTTCACTTTTTAGTGCTCTTTTTGCCTTTGCAATTTCTATACATTTAATTTGTCACATGGTCTGTGTATGGAACATTTTAGTATACAATTAGCATCTACATTTCAAACGCCTCAATTTTCTTCCAGAAAACTTTTGTCCAGGCTTCCAGATCATACAGTAAAGTTAAAAGTCACACAACACCAGGTTATCGTCCAACAAGTTTATTTGGAAGTACTAGCTACCTGACGAAAGAGCAGCGCTCCAAAAGCTAGTGCTTCCAAATAAACCTGTTGGACTGTAACCTGGTGTTGTGTGATTTTTAACTTTGTCCACCCCAGTTTAACACTGGCACCTCCTCATACAGTCAAATAGATAGAAAATAGCAGCTTATGAGATTTTCCCTTACTACATGCTCGTGTTTCTTCTTGTTAACAGTACCTTTCACAAATGACATCTATCTCAAACCGTATTCTAACATCTGCATCACATCTGCCTTATTATCATTTGTTTGAAGTAGACAAATTTGCACAAGTATAGCACAATGCACTTCAATCATCACTATCGTTTCTTCTAATGTATTTGTGTTGACTATCATTGCTTTCTTATCTTGGTGTTCATACTCCATCCATATTCTAAACTTCCAGATTTTGCACAACTACAATATTTTTTGGGATCTCTTCTGATTCTACAAGTAGTGCTGTGTTGTTAAAATATCGTGCGATTAGGTTTGTGTCTCTAATTTTTATATCTGGAAGTGAATTCAATTCTCTGAAGTTTTAATCTGTGTACAGATTGAATAGGTTTGGTGACAGTACACAGCTATTCTGTGCTCCTCTTTATTCACTTGAAACATGTCTGACTGATGGTAACTCTTTGGTAGCAATATAGACACTGGATAAATCCCACATGTATAGTGTCAATGTCATATTTCAGCAATATTTATCATCTTTTTTTGTGATAAACATGATCATATGCTGTTCTGTTTAAAGTTAATTTTATGGGATGTGGGCATCACTGGCTAGCTAGCATTTATTGCCTATACCTAATTGCCCTTGAGAAGGTGGTGGTGAGCTGCCTTCTTGAACTGCTGCAGTCCACCCACAATGCCATTAGTGAAGAAATTGCAGGAATTTGACTCAGTGATAGTGAAGGAATGGCAATATATTTCAGGGTGAGTGGCTTGGAGGGAAACACTAAAGTGGTGGTGTTCCCACATTTCTGCTGCCCTTGTTCTTCTAGATGGAAGTAGTCGTGGGTTTGGAAGGTGCTGTCTGAGGATCTTTGATGAATTGCTGCAGTGCATCTTGTAGATAGTACACGCTATTGCTACAGAATATCAGTGGTGAAGTGAGTGGATGTTTGTGGATACAATGCCAATCAAGTGGGCTGCTTTGTCCTGGATGGTGTCAAACTTCTTGAATGTTGTTGAAGCTGCACTCATCCAGGCAAGTGAGGAGTATTCCATCACAGTCCTGACATATGCCTTGTTTGGTGGATAGGCTTTGGGGAATCAGGAGGTGAGTTACTCACCGCAGTATTCCTAGCGTCTGACCAGCTCTTCTCGCTATTGCATTTATGTGGTGAGTTCAGTTGAGTTTCTGATCATTGATAACACCCAGGATGCTGATAGTGGGGAATTCAGATGGTAAAACCATTGAATATCAAGTGATGGTGGTTAGATTGTTTCCTGTTGATGATGGTCATAGCCTGACATTTGTGTGGCGCGAAAGTAACTTGACACTTGTCAGCCCAAGCTTGGATATTGTCAAGATCTTGTTGCATTTGAACACACTTCAGTGTCTGAGGAGTTGTGAATACTGCTGAACATTGTGCAATCATTGGCAAACATCCCCACTTCTGACCTTATGATGGAGGGAAGGTCATTGATGAAGCAGCTGAAGATGGTTGGGCCTAGAAAAGTACCCTGAGGAACTCCTGCAGAGGTGTCTTGGAGCTGAGATGACTGACCTCCAAAAAGAATGACCGTCTTCCTATGTGTCGGATATAAGTCTAACCACCAAAGAGTTTCCCACCGATACGCGTTGATGCAGGTTTTGCTAGAGCTTTTTGATGCCACATTCAGTCAAATGCAGCCTTGATGTCAAGGAAGTCTTTGGAATTCAGCTGTTTTGTTCATGTTTGAACCAAGACTGTAATGAGATCAGGAGCTGAGTGGCCCTGGCACAACATTCATTGCTGAGCAAGTGCTGCTTGATAGCACCGTTGATGACACTTTCCATCAATTTACTGATGATTGACAGTAAATGATGGGGTGGTGATGGCCAGGTTGGATTTATCCTGCTTTTTATGTACAGAATATACTTGGGCAATTTTCCACATTGTCAGATAGATGCCAGTATTGTAACAGTACTGGAGGAGCTTGGCTAGGGGAGCATTAAGTTCTGGAGCACAAGTTTTTAGTACAATTGCCGAAATGTTATCAGGGCCTGTAGCCTTTGCAGTATCCAGTTCTTCCAACCATTTCTTGATACTATGTGGAGTGATTCGAATTGGCTGAAGACTGAATTTGTAATGCTGGGGACCACTGGAGGAGGCTGAGATGAATAATCTATTCTGCATTTCTGGCGGAAGATCGCTGCGAAAGTTTCAGCCTTATCTTTTGCACTGATGTGTTGGGCTCTTCCATCATTGAGGATGGGGATAAATGTGGCACTTCCTCCTCCAGTGAGTTGTTTAGTTGTCCACCATCATTCATGACTGGATGTGACAGAACTGCAGATCTTAGATCTGATCTGTTGCTTGTGGGTTCACTTAGCTCTGTCTTTCACTTGCTGCTTATGTTGTTTGGAATGCTAATCCTGTTTGGCAGCTTTACCAGATTGACATCTCATCTTCAGGTATGAAGCTCCTGGCATACCCTCCTGCACTCTCTATTGAACCAGGGTTGATCCCCTGGATTGATGGTAATGGTTGAGTGGGGGATATGTCAAGCCATGAGGTTACAGGTTGTGCTGGAATACAATTCTGCTGCTGTTGATGGCCCACATCACCTCATGGATGCCCAGTCTTGAGTTGCTAGATCAGTTCAAAGTCAGTCCCATTTTGGACAGTGATAGCGCCACTAAACATGATCAAGGTTATTCTCAATGTGAAGGCAGGACTTCATCTCCCCAAGGACTGTGCAGTGGTCACTCTTACCAGTACTGTCATGGACAGATGCATCTGCAGCTGGCAGATTGATAAGGATGAAGTCAAGTATGTTTTTCTCCTCTTGTTTTTCTCCTGCTGCAGACCCAGTCTAGCAGATATGTCTTTTAGGACCCAACCAGCTCAATCTGTAGTACTGCTGCAGAGCCACTCATTGTGGTGGACATTGAAATCCTCCACCCTGAGTACATTTTGTGCCCTTGCCATCCTCAGTGCGTCCTCCAAGTGTTGTTTAACATGGAGGAGTACCGATTGATCAGCTGAGGGACAGTGGTACATGGTAATTAGCAGGAGGTTTCCTTGCCCAGGTTTAATCTGAGGACTCCCAGAGAAACTCTCTCCCGACTATATACCACTGTGCCGCCACCTCTGCTTGGTCTGTTCTTCCAGTGCGACAGGACATATCCAGGGATGGTGATGGTGGTGTCTGCAACATTGTGTATAAGTTATGATTCTGTGAGTATGATTATGTCAGGCTGTTGCTTAGCTAGTCTGTGAGGCAGCTCTCCCAGTCTTGTCACAGTTGTTAGTAAGGACAACTTTGCAGATATGACAGGGCTGTTACTGCCATTGTCTTTTCCAGTGCCTGGTTATCTGTCCGATTTCATTTCTTTGAGTCTTTGTAGCAACTGGTACAATTTAATGGCTTGCTAGTCCATTTAGAGGGCTATTGAGAGTCATAGAGTCATAGAGATGTACAGCATGGAAACAGACCCTTCGATCCAACCCGTCCATGCCGATCAGATATCCCAACGCAATCTAGTCCCACCTGCCAGCACCCGGCCCATATCCCTCCAAACCCTTCCTATTCATATACCCATTCAAATGCCTCTTAAATGTTGCAATTGTACCAGCCTCCACCACATCCTCTGGCAGCTCATTCCATACACGTACCACCCTCTGCGTGAAAAAGTTGCCCCTTAGGTCTCTTTTATATCTTTCCCCTCTCAGCCTAAACATATGCCCTCTAGTTCTGGACTCCCCAACCCCAGAGAAAAGACTTTGCCTATTTATCCTATCCATGGGTCTGGAGTCACATGTAGGCCAGACCAGGTGAGGATGGCAGATTTCCCTCCCAGAAGAGCATTAGTGAACCAGATGGGCTTTTCCGGCAATCAACAATGGTTTCATGACTCATCAGTAGATTTTTAATTCCAGATTTTAAAAAATTGAATTCAAATTCCACCATCTGCTGTGGTGAGATTTTAACCTGGGTTCCCAAAACATTATCTGGGTCTCGGATTAATAGTCCAGCAATGATACCACTAGACCTTCGCCTTCCCATTGTCAATGTAAGCATATGTTCTTGATTACTTCTGGATATTTATTGATTTTTCCTACTTTGAGTCCAAAACCAAACAAAAAACAAAGAACTCCAGATCCTGGAAATCTGAAGCAATAACAGAAATTGCTGAGAAAAGCAGCAGGTCTATCAGCATCATTTGAGAGAAAGCACTAATCTCTGCTTCAAATGTATTGTTGTTTCTTAACATTGTGATTTTCAAGGTCACTTTAATGAGATGACTCATCCAAGCCTATCTTCTATAAATAATGTCCTTCTATTGCGTTACATTCCTTAGATAAGAGCAAATAATGAATGTCTCAATTTATTTAGAATGTACCTTTTGTTATATTTTATCACAAATTTATGACAAATTCTGTTTTTCTCTTGTTACTTCATCAATAACTAGAGCTTTTCCTGTAGTCATCAAAATCAAAGTATTCTTTTCCTCAGATTTCAGAATGCTTGGTCCATTATTTGTATCTATATCTTGAGGACTTCCTTAATTTGGATTGCCATACAATTCACTTCTATATTGTCTGTCTTTTTACTACTGCATTCTCTTAAACAATGTTTTACCATTTTTGGCTTTTAAGTATCTATTACTCCTTTTTTAAAATCTGTATAACACTTTGTATTTTGCTGCATAACTCTCATTTTGTGATTTATTTCCGGATTCAATACTCTACCTCATTATACCATTCTCATTTACCTGCCTACCCACATTCTTTATTTAATTTCAATCTCATCATCCTCTGGTCTGTTCCTTTACTTTCCCCTTTCTATTGTCATTGCTGATATGTCATCTGCCATCTTTCATTTTTTCATTAAGAGTAACAGGCTTAGACTCTGATCTGTCTTGTGAGTTAGGCTAATTTCATTAGAGATTTATGTAATTGGGCAAGGTCTTCTCCTCCCTGTCACTACTTACACAGAACGAGTTACAGGAGCCCAAACTCTTCTATACTTCAACAATGACACTCCCTGACTGACAATGACGTGAATAAAGTGTGAAGATCCAGTTTTTTGTTCACAGGTGACTGGCCTCATTGACTTCATGACTGTGTACTTGGATCTGTCACATGCCTTGAAGGTTGGTCTCTAACTGCTGAACCATTGTACCACTGACTTATGCCCGTATGCCTCTTCTGCTGTTCCTAGATTTAGTGCAGGTTAAAAGGGCTGACATCCCCAAATCATAGCAACGGAAGCTAATGGGCTTTCATTTATTTTTGCATGATTGCTGTGTTGAGATTCGATGTTATCCAGTTATTTGGAGTCATAAATCAGTTATGTAACATAAGCCTTCTCTACCCACATCCTTTATGGCATGGCTTGGCAGTGGTTTTATGGTACCAGGATATTAGTCTTCACAAATGTCCCCCTTTTAATTATTGTAAATATTAAGTATACATACATAAATACACATCTGATTTGTTACTTTATGTTGATTCATTACAGTCTATTTGAAAATGTACATCTGTACATAATATTAGTAAGTATATATATCTCATACATATTTGTCCACATGACGTATTTCAATACCGATTATATAGAATTGTTAAAAATCATCTTAGCGGAGACTAGCCAACTCATTATACTTGAATTGCTTTTCTCCAGAGTGAAGATATGCAGTTTTTGTTTACTTTCCTCACACGTCTTAATACTTTTAATATGTGTCCATACCTTTTGTTCGCATTCTGATAATAAAACTAAAAATCACACAACACCAGGTTATAGTCCAACAGGTTTAATTGGAAGCACACTAGCTTTCGGAGCGACGCTCCTTCATCAGGTGATTGTCATGATAATAAAACAGTCGCCGTTTACAGATGGCAATAATCGTGTTCTGATGTTTACTTAAAAAGACATCTGTATACAGTAATTACGTGTGTGAATATACGTATAGGAGTGACTCGCTCACGATAGCCATCGCCGGGCGCTAGGACCCCACGGCCTGCGTGTCCTACACTCCGCCCCCGGTCGGTGCTGAATGAGCGGATGAAACATGGCGGTGGACGGATGGAAATACTAATGACAGTCGGGAAACTCGCTTCCATTTGTACCATGGTATGTGACCGGGGAGAGAGGGTGTGTGTGGTCTCCGCAGTGCCGCTAGTCACTCGCTTCGCCTTTCCCAGCCCTGCCCGGAGTGTAGAGGGGTGGGAGGAGGAGGAGGAGGAGGCTCCTGGTCTTCCCCTCGCTCGCTGGGCCACGGTTTTACTCCCAGTTCCGGGCTTCCCCTCCGGCCTCCTCCTCCTCCTGCTGCTGCTACTAACCGGCCCGGGGGCTGGGGAAACCAGCTGAAATAATCTATTCACATTGAGGAAGGAGCTGGGCTCCTCCTGCCCACTCGGTGCCGTACCGCTGGCCGAGCGGGACCTTCCTGGTGTGGGGCGGCGGCTGCAGCGTTTCCCGAGGCCGGGAGCCCGGTGAAGGGGAAAGGGGTGTGGAGAGCTCAGTGGCGCGCTGTAACCAGCCGTGACTCGCTTTCCCTTCTGGTGACTCCACTGTGCAGTGATTAGCCTTAGTTCATTCAAGAGATCTTTAAAAGGACATTTTAAAAACCGCACGGTATTCCTCTCCGGGATTAATAAGCGCACTGTGTGTCACTTTGATCGAGCATCAACAACAGTCAAGCCCCACCTGAAGTCCTGATTTGCATTGAGTCTAATAAATCCCTGAAATTTAATTGGAAATCTGTTGTGTTAGTTTTTGTTTTCACATTAGATGAAACTATCGTAGCATGATATTCCTTGGGAATTGAATTCAATGTTTACTTTGGCAGATGACCTAAAGATCATCGGAATAGAAGCAGTCATTCGGTCCACTAATGTTAATAATATCATTTTGGCAAGATTGGTTTTCATCTGTGATGGTGCTCCTCTACTCAAATTTTGATGTGAAAATTCACTGTGACAAATGTTTATAAAACAGAATAGCTTCATTTGTGTTTTTAATCAAGAGCAAGTTATTTGATTTATTATTGTCATATGTACTGAGGTACAGTGAAAAGTGTTGTTTTGCATGCTGTACAGGCAGATCGTACCATACAAAGTGCATCAGATAGCAGAACAGAGTGCAGAATAGTGTTACAGCTGCAGAAAGGGAGGGATCAAGAGTAACATTTGAGAGGTCTGTTCAAAAGTCTGATAAGTGTGGAAGAAGGTTTTCTTTAAACTGATCGTATGTGTATTCAAACTTTTATATCTGCCCAGTGGAAGAGAGTGTAACTGGGAAGGATGGATCTCTGATTATGCTGATTGGTTTCCTGAGCTAGTGTGAAGTATAAATGGAGTCAGTGGATGGAAGGCTGGTTTGTATGATGGACTGGGCTGTGTTCATGACTGTCTAGTTTCTTACGGTCTGCGGAAAAGCAGTTCCCACGCTATGATGCATCCAGATAGGATGCTTTCTGTGGTGCATCCTGAAAAATCGGTAAGTGTCTTTGGCCATGCTGAATTTCCTTAGCCTCCTGAGGAAGGAGAGACATTGTTCTGATTTTTTGACCATGGAACTGCTTCATTTGTCAGCGTCAAGGTTGTATGTTCAATGATATAAGTGGGATGTTTTACCAATGTATTATCATGAGTAGGACAAATGATTTGCTGTCGCTTGACATTCAGGAAACATCCTGAGAATTTCCCACTACAGTGTTGCTTTATAAAATTAATTTTTCTGTTCACTGACACTTTAGTTTTAATCAACTGTGTGTTTCAAAGTATCAACTCATCTGAAAGTAAAGCCATTTTCAGTTGGTTACTATTTTAGCAGCTTGTATACCTGGCACATGCTTCTCACACTGGCACTATAATTCAAACTTTGATATTTAAAGAATTTGCGAGCTGGGTCCAAAAAACTGAACAAGGAGCTCTTAAAACAACCAGCTAGAAACCTGCTGCTCTGAGAGCAATAGAAAATCTATGCTTTCAGTTGTGATGCTGATTAAAATACAATACAAAGGGGAAGAGGTGAAATTGCAAAAACAGTATTGGATACTGATTTTAATTGGCAACTTTTAAAAAATGTGATGCTTTTATATTTTGTCAAAATCTCTTCCTTGGCTACATATGAGGATCTTGTGATTGGTTTCCTACTTGGTTTTAATTCTTTTATGTGATCTGAATGTCTCTGGCAAGGCTAACATTTGCCTGCTAACCATATTTACTCTTGGGGAAAAAACTGCAGCCAAGTTTGTGGATGACCCTAAACTAGGTGAAAAGGCAGATTGTGAGGTGGATGCAACCGTTTAGAAAGTTATTGATGGGTTAAATAATTAAGCAAAAAAGTTGGCAAATGGAATATACTGTAGGAACATATGAAGTTCATTTTGGGAGGGAGAATAAAATTTCAGAATCTTATTTAAATGAAGAGAAACTGTGGAAAGCTGCAACATAAGGGGACTTGAGGGTACTTGCGCACAAAATGCAAAGCGAGCACACATGCACCAGGTAAGCACGAAGGCTAATGGAATATTGGCCTTTATTTCAAGGGGTATGGAGTATACGATTAGGAAATCTTAGTTCACTAAGTGCAAGGTGCTGGGGAGATTGTATCTGGAGTACTATGAGCAGTTTTGGTCCCCTTATTTAAGAAAAGATGTTATTTCATTGGAGGCAGTTCAGAGTAGGCTCACTAGGATGATCCCCAATATGGACGGATTGTCTTATGAGTAAAGATTAAACAGGTTGGGACTCTACTCATTGGAGTTCAGAAGCATAAGAGGTGATCTCATTGAAACATATTGGATTGTTAAGGGGCTTAATACGGTACATTCAGAGGATGTTCCCCCTCAAGGGAGAGTCTCGGACCACAGGGCTTAGTCTCAGAATAAAGGGATGCCAGTTTAAGTCTGTGATGAGGAGGAATTTCTTCTCTGAGCTGAGAGTCTTTGCAACTTCTTGCCACAGAGATCTATGGGGGCACAGTCCTTTTGTATAGATTCTTGATTAGTAGGGGAGTTAAAGGTTCTGGGGAAAGGGCAGGAAAGCAGATGTGAGGAATGTCAGATCAGTCAGGACCCTGTTGAATGGTGGAGAAAGCTTGAGCTGAACAAACTACTACAAATTACTCCTGTTCTGGTTTTTTTTAATAGTATTGTGGGAAGTTGGTGGTGCGATGCCTTTTAACTATTGCAGTCCATCTGGTGTAGGACACTCTGTGCTGTTTGTGTTTTAGATGTTTGGCCCAACACTAAACAATCATACCAGTTGTCACCATCTGATGTTTACATTTCCTAGTAGATGAGTATGAATTGGTTAAAAAGTTAGTAACTACTTGGTTTTAACTCATTTAGCCATAAAAAAATTTGAAATCTAATTATAGACTCAGACAGTTACAATGCAGAAGACAGCTTGTACCTGCACTGATCAACAAAGATCTGACTACATCAATTTAAATTTCAGCTTTTGGCTCATATCCCTTCAGACTATGGGAAAATGTCATAATTGGTAATATAGGGATGGTTAGTGTTGGTTTGGGAAAATGGAAGATAAATTTGATCAAGTTGTTACTCCTAAAGTCACATCAATTATTTTTAAAGCACTTTTATATGTTTTCAATTCAGTACTCTTTTATATCTGTATATTACTGAAGAACAAATTTCTATTTATGTACCACTTTTACCTATAATTTGTAATCCTGAGGCATCTTGAGCAGGTAGATGTGCAGAAGATGTGCGTGTCCTGCAATAGGAATCTCAAGAATTAGGGGCGACTGTTCTTAAACCAGGAGTCCTCCATTTAAAACCGATGAGGCAATTTTTTTTCCCCCTTTTGAGACTTTGGAACTTTCTTTCTGAAAATATGGTGAAAGTAAAGTCCTTGAAGCAGAGATAGGTAGATTCTTGTGAAGCAAGGGGTTGAAAGGTTATTTGAGATAAATAGGACTGCAGACTTGAGGTGATGATTGGGTCAGTCATAATCTCTTTGGCTGAGCTAGCTCAAGGGGCTGATTGGTCCACTCCAGCTCCTTGATTATATAAAACAGTATTTACTCTTCAGAGCAAGGCACTTGTTTTCATAATTGCAAGATCCTACAGAAAGCAAATAAAATAAAAATCCAGTGAATTCATTCTAATTATATTGGTTGAGAAATAAATAATCGCCAGGACACATTGAGAACTCCCTGTTCTGTATGAATTCTCTTTCACATTAACTTGAACTGACCTAAGGTATTGGGTTAAATGTTTTGACAGGCAGTACCTCTGAAAATGTAATACATAATACTGTACTAAAGTACTATCACCCTAGATTGCCTGACCCTTATAGGTGATGCGACCACACCAAATTGACATTTGTATTTAACTTTTTTTTTGCAGTTATTGGGTTTTCTGCTGTTTATCCCTGTCACACTTGTCAACCTTTACTATCCTGATTAAACTCACCTATTTATTTTACTTGTCTTTTAATCTTCAGGTGACATTGTTGCTTGGCTTGTGAAGTTCCTGTTTGTGTGTCCAAGTTAATTAGTATTGCTTTTATAGGCCAGCGTTCTGACAATATCCCTCTTGTTTTTTTTTGGCCTTGTTTCCTCTTTCATACTCCCACTTTCCATGAAGCCCATCTGCCCAGTTGGGCCCACAACTCCATCCATCCTAAAGCTGCTTTCCGGTCGTTATTGGAACTAGTTTGAAGTTTTTGAACCACATCAGCGTATGTATGTGTGTATGCACCATTTTATAGTATGTGTTGAGGAAACTCTTCGAAAACTGGCTTCTGAAATTTTGGACACACACTTTTTGTTACTGCTTGTGGAATTTGAATGAGAGCATAGTGACGGCAGTAAGAGGAGGCATTGTTAAGGTCAAGGGTGTGAAATTTGAGGATACTTACGTTGCATTTAAAATAATTAAGAATTGCTCAAATTCAAATTATACAGCTTTTATTAGGTCATTTGAAGAGTGGTTAAGAATGTTCACCAGCACAGTGCTCAAACCACACCTGTCTGTCACTTCCTATCTATCCTACCCCTATGCAGATGACCAATTTTTTTTCCCTGCTGCCCATATGCTCTTATTAATAATCCCCTGCCGGTCCCTTTTCAGTATTCACATGTCCTGCTATTTCCCCTTATTGTGATCCTACAAAGTCTTATTATCATTTCAGTTCTGCACCATATCCAAGCCCCTTTCCACTGTTACATCCAGCATTCTCTGATCTTTTCTTTCTTCTAATGGAACCTTTTTTTTCCACTGTTGTTTCAAAATTCCACTATTACCTTGAGAATATTTTTGTACTTTGCAAATTCTTCACGTCCTATTTTATCACATGTATTTGAACATCTTGTAATCTTAAATCTTAGCCCGCTTCCTATGTTATGGGCCCACATAGCTGTAGTTGTTGCCATTCAAGCACGGGCAAATAAACAAAAATACAATGAATTGCAATAAAACTATTGCAATTTTAAATGAATAAAGAACATTTACATTGTAATGCAGTTGACTGTTAAAAACACAACTTTATGATGTAATTTCTTTATAATAATGCTTTCCAAGCAGAATTGTCAAGCAAAAATAACTATTTTTTAGGTAATGTCTTCTGTAAGAAATGGAGCTGTTTTATCATTGCATTGGTTCCTAGTTTTGAAAATAATTTACATTTTAATGAACTTAAAATTTTAAATCTTTTCAGTAACTTGGCAGATATGGTAGTACCAGACTAATTGTGTGATTAAAATACATGCAGTATCTGCAGTGCAAATATTTGTTGATGCTCAGTTGCATTTTACTTTGCAATTATATTGTTATCAGTGGCTTTGTTTTGCTTATAGATATTTCTACAATATTTCATTGCAGTAGTTGTATTGCTGTATGGCTCAAGGTTGGTGTTGTCATTTCTATAGTAAGTGAATATCTTGGGTATATTGTGAAAGAATAGCAATGTATTTATACTGATTAACGGAAAGGGAAATCTGAACAGCACATGAGCTGTTACACTTCCAGTTTATTTGTGGCAAAGTTGAATGTTCTTTAGTTTTTCATGTATTACGTTCACAGAAACAGGAATATAGGAAGAGGAGTAGGCATTCAGCCTATTGAGCAGAGAGTACCCGCTGTATAACAGAATGGCCACTTGCTCTGTTGAGTGAATGTGATCCAAGGATGGAATCAATTTCATCTAGGAACAGAGTGGATGGAGCTACAGCTTGAGCTTGCTGAAAAGCCTGAGCCAAAGTCTTTTCAGGATCACCTACAGATGGTGAGAAGAGATGTGCCCCACTGGTTAGTAGGAAAGAACACCGACAGCTGGAGGCTGCAGCCTTCACCAGTGTGGCCTTTGCACATATCGGGGTTCCATACAGTAGAGGGTCATCACCATCCCCTCAAACGCCTGTGTGTACAACATTGGCCACTCAGTACTCTCAGTTTCAATTTGACTTGATCCAAACCACCAGTTTGATCCCAATGAACAGGTTTGAAGTAAGTCAGTCAGATGCTGCTTCTCAGACGGGAAAGCTGCAGAGTCTTCATTGCTTCACAGAAGTCTGAAAAGGTGAAGTCTTTCTTCACTGTTCTCCCATTGAGCCTTCCCAGCCATCAATGTGATCATGGCTGTTTGAACATTTCAATGTATTTTACCTATCCCATCCGTATAAACATGTTTGCCAATGGTAATCAAACCTGTCAATTGCTACCTTAATCATACTCAAAGTCAGAGCTTCCACAATTCCCTGTAGTAGAAAATTCCAAGAGTTCACATCCCTCGAATAAGAAAATAAATCTTAATCTAGGACCTAAATGGCATCTGCCTTCCTTTTTAAATTTTGCCGTCTGGTTCCAGATTCCCCAGTGAATCGTGCCTGCATCTATCATACCTATACCCTTAAGTATTTTGTAAATGTCAATGAGAGCACTTCTTGTTTTTTCAAAACTATACAGAATACAGGCCCAGTTTGCCAATTTCCCTTTTCCATAGGACAGTTCTGCCATTTCATGATAAAGCCTGGTGAACCTCCAGTTCAATCCCTGTATGGCAATAATATCTTTCCTGAGATAAGGAAACCAAAATTGTACACAGTACTCCAGGTGTGATCTAACCAAGCTCCTACACAACTGAAGCAAGACCTTTTTAGTACTCTTGTACTCGAATCCTCTTTCAACAAAGATTAACCATCCTAATAGATTGCTGCACCTGCATTGTTCGCCTTCAGTGACTTATTGATTAGAATGCCTAGGTCCCTTTGTACTTCTACATTGTCCAACTTCCTACTATTTTCAAAAACAAACATTGCACACCTTTTTCTCCTACAAAAGTGGATGACTTCACATTTTTTCCATTTTCTATTCCATCTGCCATATTCTAGTCCGTTTACCGAATCTGTCTAAATCCTCTTGAAGTTGCTTTACATGTTGATGATAATCAAGGTTTGTGTAAAGATTTGTAGCTTGGGTGCTGGTTACAGTTGTTGTGGGTATATTCGCTGAGCTGTGAATTTGGTTTGCAGACGTTTCGTCCCCTTTCTTGGTGACATCCTCAGTGCTGTGGAGCCTCATGTGAAGTGCTGCTGTACTGTTGGTTGGAATTTATTTGGCTTCATTCCGCTGTTCCCTGTTCCGGTTGTTTGTTGCGGTGGTCGGTATATTGAGTCTAGGTTGATGTGTTTCTTGATGGAATCTGTGGATGAGTGCCAAGCTTCTAGGAATTCTCTGGCTGTCCTCTGTTTGGCTTGTCCTATTATTGTTCTTGTCCCAGTCAATTTTTGGTCCTTATTGTCTGTGTGTATAGATATTAAGGATATCTGGTTGTAGCATTTAGTGGCTAGTTGATGTTCATGGATGCGGATCGCCACGACCAACTGTCCTTAGTATCTATACAAACAGATGACAAGGACCACAAATTTGTCTGGGACAATGCAACAATAATAGGACAAGACAAACACAGGACAGTCAGAATTCCTAGAGGCTTGGCAGTTATGCATGGATTCCATCAAAAACACATTGACCTCGACCCAATATACTGACCACTCCAATGAAGAACCGGAAACAAGTGGGAATGAAACCAAATAAATTCCAACCTACACAGTACAGCAGCGCTTTACAGGAGACTCCACAGTACTGAGGATGTCACTTAGAAAGGGGCTGAAATGTCTGCAAACCAAATTCCCAGCTTGGTGAACCAAACTCCACAATATTTTCATTTATTTAGCTCTGTATCATCTGCAGAGTCACCATAGATAAATCATTGATATTCTAAAAGAAGGGGTCCAACAACTGATCCCCCTAATACCCCACTAGTCACAGCCTGCCAATGTGAGAATGACCAATTTATTCCTACTCTCTAGCTAACACACACAAAACCAGTATGTTACCTCCTGTCTCTCATGCTTCAATTTTTATAACTGGACTTGTGAGGAACTTCATCAAAAGCCTTCTGAAAATTCAAGCATATTGCAACAATTGGTGTTCCTTTAATCAATTTTATTAATAACATCTTCAAATAATTCAATTTAACTTTCCATGTGCGAGTCCATGCTGACTGTGCCCAATCAGTTCTAAGAAGGGTTACACTCGAAACATTGACTTCTCCTCTTCCTGAGGCTGCCTGGCATGCTGTGTTCTTCCAGCCTCCTAAGAAACTGCAACTGGCAGCAGACATTGGTTTGAGTTATTTATAGGCCAAATGTTAGTGTAGGGCATGGCATTAATCAGGAGATGAGCAAAGCATGTAGCATGGACACTACAGTTATCACGAGTGACTTCAATCTGCATATCAATCGGGTACACAAATCAAGAGTAAAGCTGTGGAGAATTAAGTCTCAGGAGTATATTAGAGATGGTTTTCTGGAGCAGTATGTTGAAAGGCGATGAGGACATGATATTTTCGGTCTACTATATAATCTGATTAACAATCTTTTGAGTTTTTACATCATGGAGGGATGTATAATTAGTATAAGTATTGTAGAAGGAAATGGATAGTTCTTTAAAAAAATAACTATGTACAGTTAATGCATTTATAGATTTTCTTCATCCGCCTCAGCCAATGTGTGTCTCATGCATTATGATTTCTCTTATTAGTGTCATAGAGATGTACATCATGGAAACAGACCCTTTGATCCAACCCGTCCATGCCAACCAGACATCCCAACCCACCTGCCAGCACCCGGCCCATATCCCTCCAAACCCTTCCTATTCCTATACCCATCCAAATGCCTCTTAATTGTTGCAATTGTACCAGCCTCCACCACTTTCTCTGGCAGCTCATTCCATACACTCTGTGTGAAAAGGTTGCCCCTTAGGTCTCTTTTATATCTTTCCCCTCTCACCCTAAACCTATGCCCTCTAGTTCTGGACTCCCTAGCCCCAGGGAAAAGTCTTTGTCTATTTATCCTATCTATGCCCCTCATAATTTTGTAAACCTCTGTAAGGTCACCCCTCAGCCTCCGCCGC
>NC_057715.1:82568115-82573758 GCF_004010195.1 Chiloscyllium plagiosum | reverse complement strand
CTTCACTATCCTATCTACCTGCGACTCCACTTTCAAGGAGCTATGAACCTGCATTCCAAGGTCTCTTGTTCAGCAACACTCCCTAGGACCTTACCATTAAGTGTATAAGTCCTGCTAAAATTTGCTTTCCCAAAATGCAGCACCTCGCATTTATCTGAATTAAACTCCATCTGCCACTTCTCAGCCCATCTGGTCCAGATCCTGTTGTAATCTGAGGTAACCCTCTTCGCTGTCTCCAATATTCAAGTTTAAGAATTAATTACTTCATTTTCAAACATCATTTTCAAACTTCATGTCAAATTCTATCATATTGTGGTCAACAAGATTGTTAATCAGATTATATAGTAGACCGAAAATATCATGTCCTCATCGCCTTTCAACATACTGCTCCAGAAAACCATCTCTAATATACTCCTGAGACTTAATTCTCCACAGCTTTACTCTTGATTTGTGTACCCGATTGATATGCAGATTGAAGTCACTCGTGATAACTGTAGTGTCCATGCTACATGCTTTGCTCATCTCCTGATTAATGCCATGCCCTACACTAACATTTGGCCTATAAATAACTCAAACCAATGTCTGTTGCCACTTGTAGTTTCTTAGTTCAGTCCTAACCGATTGCACGTTGTTCTTCTAATATGAGATCCTCTCTTACAAATGTACTGATCCCACCTCTTATTACCAACTCAATTCTGTCTTTTTCTTCCTTGTCTGTCCTTCCTAAGCATCAAATATCCTTGAATATTCAGCTCCTAGTCCTGGTTACCAAGCAACCATGTTTATATAATGGCAATTAGATCATACCTGTCTCTATACATATCTCTATTAGTGCCTTTAGATAGTCTACCTTGTTACAAATGCTTTGTGCATTCAGAGACATTCCCCCTAACTTTGGCTTCGTTACATCAGTTGGTTTTCAAAGCATATGCAATGCCTGGCTTTGTTTCTCCTGTCTCCATAGAGTCTTTTAGACCTCCTGTTACTAACTTTACTTTCCAATTTGGGTTAACCTTGGGTTCTTATCCCCTTCATAAACTAGCTTAAACCTAAACCAACAGCACCAGCAAATATTCCTTTGAGGATGTCAATTTCAGTCCCATTAAGGTGTAACCCATCCTGCATCAAAACCTACCCCAATTCCTCAACTCTGTTGCCCCTTCTACACAGTTCTCCAGTCTTTTATTCAATTCTCCTGGTTTTATGCATATTAGCATGTAGCACTGGAAGTAATTCTGAGATTTCTGCTCAAGGTCCTGCTTTCTCATTTCCTTTCTAACTCCCTGAAATCTACCTTCCTACCTATGACATATCACCAATGTCGATCATGACATCAGGCTAATCCCCCTCCCCAGAACAATGTCCAGTAGGGCTCCCATACATCCTTGATCCAAGCATCAACAGACCATCCTGAAGTCATGTTTGCTTCCACAAACCCCTGTCTTATACTTTGACCAAGGAATCTCTTACAACTATTGCATTTCTATTCCTCCTCCTCCCTTGAAAAGCTGAGTTTCCTGTGATGTCATAGTCTGGCAGTTGCTGCATTTCCCTGAAGAACTATTTGCCTTCACGAGTTTCCAAGCATGATCGACTGAGACTCAGGAATTGTAAAACCTGTGCCCGCACCTCCATTCAAGGCCCCAAAGGAGCCTTCCACATCCATCAAAGTTTCACCTGAACTTCCACAAATGTTATTTATTGCATCCATTGCTCCCGATGCGGTCGTCTTTAATTGGGGAGACTGGACGCCTTCTCGCAGAGCGCTTCTGGGAGTATCTCCGGGTCACCCGCACCAATCAATCCCACCGCCCCGTGGCCAAACATTTCAACACTCTCTCCCCACTCTGCCGAGGCCATGCAGGTCCTGGGCCTCCTCCATTGCCACTCCCTCACCACCTGACTCCTGGAGGAAGAATGCCTCATCTTCTGCCTCAGAACCCTCCAAACCCAGGCCATCAATGTTGACTTCAGCAGTTTCCTCATTTCCCCTGCCTCCACCTTACCCCAGTACCAAACTTCCAACTCAGCACAGCCCTCATGACCTGTCCCACCTGTCAATCTTCCTTCCCACCTATCTGCTCCACCCTCCTCTCCAACCTATCACCTTTACTCCTTCCTCCATCCACCTATTGCACTCCCAGCTACCTTCTCCCCAGCCCACCCCCTGCCATTTATCTCTCCACTCCTGGAGCTTCCAGTCTCCTCCCTGATGAAGGGCTCTTGCCCGAAACATTGATTTTCCTGCTCCTTGGATGCTGCCTGACCTGCTGTGCTTTTCCAGCACCAGTCTAATCTTGACTGTAATCTCCAGCATCTGCAGTCTTCACTTTCACCTAATTGAGACTCGGAGGACTCCAGCATTTCAACTGAATTCTTCATTTCAGTTTTCAAGGAGGGAATCAGAATTGCTGAATCAACAACGAGAGTTAAGAGTTTCGCATGACTTTTAAACAAAAGTCAAAATGAAATTTAATCCCTACTGACTTGCAAAGCTAATATCTTGGACTTTAAAACTTATATTTTAATAGATTCTGGACATTCTATGAACTCAGATGGAAGTATTTTTTGCTCTCTATAAATTGATATTATGTGGCAGGAAGTTGAGGTAGGTGATGTTCTGGCTGAAATTATATTTTTCGCATATGAAGAAAAGGGGTAAAAATATGTTACAGAGTGACACTGTTCTAGCTGCACCATATGTCAACCATGTATGGGCATCTCACACGCCTTTATTTTGTGCTAAAGCAACAATAAAATTGATTGCTTCTGTATCATCTGTGTATTGGGTACAGCCAATAAAGTGATGGAGGTCCATTTATACTGTTTAAGCAAAATAGTATGTTACATTACTATTTTACAAAATAACTCCCAACAGTTTCCTTTTATATAATGCACTGTTTTTGAAATTATTATTTAAAATACCAAAATTTGCAGCTGTATCCTTACCTCCAAGTTAAGATGACATTTGTCACAGGCTATGTCTTCACATTTGCAGTTTAAGTTTTTCTTTCCTCCTTTGGGGTTACTGTAGTTACTTCCTTTCTGTAGTTTTGCATGATTGGGTCTAAAAATGCAACACTCAGTGCTGCATATAGAAGTTAAAATTGTAATCCCTTGATTTTATATACTCCCTGTATCTATTTTAATGCAAGTATAGATAGCATCAACCATGCCCACATCATTATCTTTGCCCTATTTGACTTTAAAAATGATCATTAATACTGTGAAAATTATACATGGAATGCTTAAAATATATAAACATTGTATTTCTGAAGAATATGTTCACTAATGTTAGGAAATCTTAACTTGCTTCTATATGGCTAATCATGAAACTGATTAAGTAGTTTGGGGATTTTTGGTTTTGCATAAATTCAGACTTTTTTTCCAGTAAGTACTACTGTTTGATGTGACTTCTTGCCTTGAACTGAATGCCTTCAGTTTCTTTGATAAGATAGGAATTGTTCACTTTTAGGCTGACTTGACCTACTAAAGTGCTGGCTGATTATTGTGTGTTTTGCAATGTTTTATTAGCTCATAGTCTTTGTCTATTTACTTTGGAATAAAAATTGATTGGAATTATTTCTATTAGATAAAAGGTGTGTGCTAAGATTCTGTGTGGCAAAATAGCAAAATTTGCCTTTGGAATTCTATGTACATTATATTTTTCCTCCCCAGTTGTTAATTAAAATAATTGTCTTGTAAAAGGTTCCATTTTATTTTGAAAGATGGATTGCATCAGTACATGTAATTGGCATCTAAACTGTTCATTGCATAAACTGCAAAAATAGCTCAGCTGTTGTTCTAAACTAAGGTGCGGATACAATGAGCTTTTGTTATTTAAAAATAAACAATATTTCTAAAACTGCAACATTCACAATGCATCTACTACTGATTGTGAGGCATACAAGATGTCATTTCTGAGTATATTATAAACTGTACATATTTAATACTGGTAATCATATTTCCTTTATGTACAGTTAGAATGTTACTACTTCCTATGGGTTCCTTACCTAGTTAAATGGCGCAATGTGCCATTCGTGTCTCGGTATGAGACAGGTAACGTTTCAACTTTTTAAAATGAAACCTATTTTGTTATCCTCTCCGCTTCATGCTATTTAATGAACAGAGCTCTTTGCATTCATTGATATAAACTTTGATTGCTGGCTGATGTGAATTTGCTAATTACCTTGCCTAATGCTCAAGAAGACTTGTGTATATAAGTACCATATGGAGCATATTTAATATATCTGTACAGAATCATTGAATGGTTACAGCAAAGGATGAAGCCTCTCAGAACGTTGAGCCTTTTTTGGCACTCTAAGAGCTATTTCGTTAATGCAATTACTAATTCGCCTTACCCTATAGGCTTGTAATTTTTATTCCTTCAGGTGCTTATCAAATTCCCTTTGCAAAGTTGCAGTTGAACTTGTGTCCACTATTTTTTCAGGCATTGCATTCTACTTTGCAGTCATTTGCTTCGTTTAAAAAGATACTTTTTTTAAATTTCACTTTTTTTGGTTCCTTTTGCTTTGTCCTCTAGCTGTCAACATTTCCATAAATGAGAACACTTTTTTTTTCTGTGGATTCCTACCTTCCAGTGTTTTGATAGTACAAACCTTGAGTGTTGCTCATAAGATCTATTTTGTTGAAGCTTTTCATCTTGTATTCTTCAAGACAATATGTAAGGATACAATTACATAAGAGGAGAGTGCTGATTGGTTAGCTAATGAAGTCTGATTGGTAGAGGCATTGCCATGTTCCCCCAAAAATTCCTCACTGGGCAATGTCCCAGAAAATTAGAGCCAACCTGCCTAGTTTAAAATTTAAAGCCTGGCAGCAAGGCAATGCCTCTACTAAGACACATATGATCCTTGCTTAGCATTTTCTCCCCTTTGTAATCATCAGAAAATCTGATACTTGTAATCAAAGTTTCACAGAAGGACAGAAAAGTTCTTCAGTTCAGCATCTGTATTGAACAAACAGAAACAAGATGTCAGAGTAGCACTTTTCACTTAGTCTGACTAAGTAATATTACATTGTTTTTGAGGAGATAGGTAAGTGTAAATCCAAATCTGGAAGTAAAAGTTAGTACCTGTAAAAGTGACTATTTAAACTATTGCCATTTTTAAAAAAAACTGATTTTCTAATCAGTTTTAGGGAAACCTACAGCCTTTACCTGATCTGCCCTAACGGAGGCTCTAATTCCACGCCAACACATGCCACTACAGTGTAGTTGTTCAAGAAGACAAACATCACTTCAAAAATGGAGAAAGTGAGGACTGCAGATGCTGGAGATCAGAGCTGAAAAATGTGTTGCTGGAAAAGCGCAGCAGGTCAGGCAGCAATTTCCCCTCAGATGTGATCGACTTTGCTCGCCACTGCATGTCCTCCACTTCCTGCTCCTCCGCCCTTGAACCCCGCCCCTCCAATCGCTACCAGGACAGAACCCCACTGGTCCTCACCTACCACCCCACCAACCTCCAGATACATCGTATCATCCTACGTCATTTCCGCCACCTCCAAACAGACCCCACCACCAAGGATATATTTCCCTTCCCTCCCCTATCAGCGTTCTGGAAAGACCACTCCCTCCGCAACTCCCTCGTCAGGTCCACACCCCCCACCAACCCCACCTCCACT